>NC_083468.1:2194264-2199264 GCF_030014155.1 Tachysurus vachellii | reverse complement strand
ACGATGTTAAAGGCATTTCGTTAGGTGACAGAATATTCAGTGTTTCGAATGCTGGTCTGGAAGCATCCTCGGAAAAATCACAGAACCCTTCTGATACAGTCGGGAATATAAATATTTATAATAGTAATAATAATAATAATAATAATAATAATAATAATAATAATAATAATAATAATAATAATAATTTCTTGGCTTATATTCATTTCTTTTACAGTACATGACATCATGGTGGGCTCTAGGTGGGTGCGGTGGTGATGCGGTCATGCTGAGCGTGTTCAAGCGCTGTAACCTTTACTCTGTAAGAAGGAGAACAAAGCCTCCAGGCCCTTTGTGGAGCACCACAACTGTTTGAGCATCTGGCACTCCTTCTCATTCACCTCCTCCAACATGGACTTCAGGATGCTGCGCACCATCCACTTAGACTCCTCCAGAACCTGAGCACACACAGACACACAGACACACACAGACACACACACACAGAGACACACACACACAGACACACACACACAAAGACACGCACAGACACACACAGACACACACACACAGAGAGACACACACACACAGACACACACACACAGACACACACAGACACGCACAGACACACACAGACACACACACATATAGACACAGACACACACACACACACACACACACACACACAGAGAGACACACACACACACAGACACACACACACACAGACACACACAGACACACACACAGACACACACACATATAGACACAGACACACACAGACACACACACACACACACACAGAGACACACACACACAGATATACACACACAGACACGCACAGACACACACACACAGACACACAGACACACACACATATAGACACAGACACACACAGACACGAACAGACACACACACACACAGACACACACAGACACACACACAGACACACAGACACACACATATAGACACAGACACAGACACACACACAGACACACACACACACACACACACACACACAGACACACACACACAGACACATACACACAAAGACAGACACAGACACACACACACACACACACAGACACACACACACACACAAACAGACACACAGACACAGACACACACACACACACAAAAACACACACAGACACACACACAAAAACACACACACACACACACACACACACACACCACACACACAAAACAATTAGAATCAGAACAATAATAATAATAATAATAATAATAATAATAATAATAATAAGAAGAAGAAGAAGAAGAAGAAGAAGAAGAAGAAGAAGAATGCATACAAAATAACAAAATATAAGACCAAATATTTCATATACTTAATAACAATAAAACTTTCATAAACACATTAAATATCAGAAATATATATTTGTTCATTTCTTGTTGAATTTTTTTTCTTTATTACATTTTGTTTTATTTGCTGGTGGAAACTAATTCTTAAAAACTAAATTAATATTGAGTAATTCAATCTAAAATGTTACATTAGGTAGCCTTCCATAATCTAACTAACTAACTAACTAACTTCCTTCCTTCCTTTAACTCTGGGGTAAAAATAAAGGATGATGATGATGATGATGATGATGATGATGATGATGATGATGATGATGATGATGAATTGTGAGTTTAATATACATAACACATTAAGTAGAATAAACATACATACATAATATTAAAGTGTATAACTGGGTTGTTGGTGTTAACTCGTTATTCCTGGTTTAACCCTGTGTAAATGCTCAAGTTATAACTGCATGTAACTCTTTATAAAGCATAAACATATGACTTCACATATGAATCAGTCTACACAAGGCATTATAACATGTTTATAAGAACATTTGCCTATCAAGGGCCACATACAAAAGTGCTTAAAGTCTATAGCAATGAAAACAGCAGACATAAATGAGTGTGTACACTGAAACATGACACATTATGTAGGAGGTCTGAGGATCATATTTACCACAGCGCTGCAGGTCGCCATCTCCTTCACCCGCAGCAGGACTTCCTGGTTAAAGGTGGTCGGCCAGAACACTTGTGAGACCAAACCTCGGCTACACGCCTCCTGCGCCGTCAGCTTCCTCCCACAGAACAGCATCTCATTGGCCTGGGAACAAGAAGCTGTGAAGGAAGGTACTAGTGTGTGCTTAAAGCACACACACAAAAAACCTCTTTCACGTTTTAATCAAACCTTAAATAGAATGTAAATTGAATTAAAGAGCAGAGACATGAGTGGACTCCAGGACCAGATTTCATTTTATCTTTCTGAACCGAAACTTAAAACCTCACCAATTTGAGGAACATTCCAGGAAGCAGAACCTCATCTTAATTTGAGGAACATTCCAGGAAGTAGGACCTCATCTTAATTTGATGAACATTCCAGGAAGTAGGACCTCATCTTAATTTGAGGAACATTCCAGGAAGTAGGACCTCCTCTTAATTTGAGGAACACTGAGCGAAGTAAGACCTCATCTCTATTTGAGGAACATTCAAGGAAGTAGGACCTCATCTTAATTTGAGGAACACTGAGGGAAGTAAGACCTCATCTCTATTTGAGAAACATTCCAGGAAGTATGACCTCATCTTAATTTGAGGAACATTCCAGGAAGTAGGACCTCCTCTTAATTTGAGGAACACTGAGCGAAGTAAGACCTCATCTCTATTTGAGGAACATTCCAGGAAGTAGGACCTCATCTTAATTTGAAAAACTTTCCAGGAAGTAGGACCTCATCTTAATTTGAGGAACATTCCAGGAAGTAGGACCTCATCTTAATTTGAGGAACATTCCAGGAAGTAGGACCTCATCTTAATTTGAGGAACATTCCAGGAAGTAGGACCTCCTCTTAATTTGAGGAACACTGAGCGAAGTAAGACCTCATCTCTATTTGAGGAACATTCCAGGAAGTATGACCTCATCTTAATTTGAGGAACATTCCAGGAAGTAGGACCTCCTCTTAATTTGAGGAACACTGAGCGAAGTAAGACCTCATCTCTATTTGAGGAACATTCCAGGAAGTAGGACCTCATCTTAATTTGAAAAACTTTCCAGGAAGTAGGACCTCATCTTAATTTGAGGAACATTCCAGGAAGTAGGACCTCATCTTAATTTGAGGAACATTCCAGGAAGTAGGACCTCCTCTTAATTTGAGGAACACTGAGCGAAGTAAGACCTCATTTCTATTTGAGGAACATTCAAGGAAGTAGGAATTCATCTTAATTTGAGGAACATTCCAGGAAGTAGGACCTCATCTTAATTTGAGGAACATTCCAGGAAGTAGGACCTCATCTCTATTTGAGGAACATTCCAGGAAGTAGGACCTCATCTTAATTTGAGGAACATTCCAGGAAGTAGGACCTCATCTTAATTTGAGGAACACTGAGGGAAGTAAGACCTCATCTCTATTTGAGGAACATTCAAGGAAGTAGGAATTCATCTTAATTTGAGGAACATTCCAGGAAGTAGGATCTCATCTTAATTTGAGGAACACTGAGGAAAGAAAGACCTCATCTCTATTTGAGGAACATTCAAGGAAGTAGGAATTCATCTTAATTTGAGGAACATTCCAGGAAGTAGGATCTCATCTTAATTTGAGGAACACTGAGGGAAGTAAGACCTCATCTCTATCTGAGGAACACTGAGCGAAGTAAGACATCTCTATTTGAGGAACACTGAGGGAAGTAAGACCTCATCTCTATTTGAGGAACATTCCAGGAAGTAGGACCTCATCTTAATTTGAGGAACATTCCAAGAAGTAGGACCTCATCTTAATTTGAGGAACATTCCAGGAAGTAGGACCTCATCTTAATTTGAGGAACATTCCAGGAAGTAGGACCTCATCTTAATTTGAGGAACATTCCAAGAAGTAGGACCTCATCTTAATTTGAGGAACACTGAGCGAAGTAAGACCTCATCTCTATTTGAGGAACATTCCAGGAAGTAGGACCTCATCTTAATTTGAGGAACATTCCAGGAAGTAGGACCTCATCTTAATTTGAGGAACATTCCAGGAAGTAGGACCTCATCTTAATTTGAGGAACATTCCAGGAAGTAGGACCTCATCTTAATTTGAGGAACATTCCAAGAAGTAGGACCTCATCTTAATTTGAGGAACACTGAGCGAAGTAAGACATCATCTCTATTTGAGGAACACTGAGGGAAGTAGGACCTCATCTTAATTTGAGTAACATTCCAGGTAGTGGTACCTCATCTTAATTTGAGGAACATTCCAGGAAGTAGGACCTCATCTTAATTTGAGGAACATTCCAGGTAGTAGGACCTCATCTTAATTTGAGGAACATTCCAGGAAGTAGGACCTCATCTTAATTTGAGGAACATTCCAGGTAGTGGTACCTCACCTATTGTGATATTAATAGCAAATTTTTGTTGGTGTGATAATCCAGTGTATAAAGTGTAAATGTTGTGAACATGTAAAACTAACACAAAAGCTTTTATTTCTTTATTTTTGCTGCAACTCTATCAAAGAAACTATTTACTCACCAGAGCCACGCCCAGGATCTGAGGGAACGTGTACGAGGAGCAGCCGGATGGCGTAAGGCGCAGTGCAGCACATGGGGTTTGGAACCAGGCCCGCTCGCTGGCCCAAACGATGTCACAGAGTGGAAGGATGGTGGCACCCAAACCCAGAGCAGGACCATTAACAGCCACCACGATGGGCTTCTTAAAGTGGATGAAGGCTTTTACAAAATCCCTGCATTAAGACAGAACCCAGATGTGATGTCAAGATCTCAGCGCTAATTATGATTTGATACAGCTGTCAGGCTTATATAAGACATTATAAAGGGTTATGGATACTATGAACCTTTATACATGCTCATAACCATTTATAAACATCTATACATGTTAGCTTATGTACACCAGAAGGGATTATGCACTGTATATAACATTTATTATACTCTTAGATACTTACAAGCACTTACAAGCATTTATACAGTCCTATGTAAGGTATTATAAGGCATCATAAAATGCTCAGAGCTGCCTACAAATATTTAAT
>NC_083468.1:2141764-2189264 GCF_030014155.1 Tachysurus vachellii | reverse complement strand
TTTTTTTTTTTAATCTATACTTGTTTTTGTACTTACATCAGAGCCATTTATTTATTTTTATCCTCTTTATTTTTTCATTATTTATCTTATTTATTATTATTTTATTTATCCTTTTTTTACATAAATGTGGCTGAAACTCTACATGATGTAGTTAAAAGTTGCAAATAATAATAATAATAATAATAATAATAATAATAATAATAATAATAATAATAATAATAAAAACAGGGGGTCACGGTGGCTTAGTGGTTAGCACGTTCGCCTCACACCTCCAGGGTTGGGGGTTCGATTCCCGCCTCCACCTTGTGTGTGTGGAGTTTGCATGTTCTCCCCGTGCCTCGGGGGTTTCCTCCGGGTACTCCGGTTTCCTCCCCCGGTCCAAAGACATGCATGGTAGGTTGATTGGCGTCTCATAATAATAATCAGAATAATAATAATAATAATAATAATAAATCATATTGCTTTCAACCAAACAGCAAATGCCTTTCTATTGAGAACCTCGAGTATTTAAAAGTACATTAGGTTTTATGAAATGCTAAATATATTTTTGTCACTGTGCATGTGACTGTGCATCTTTTTCCCCACACAGCAAATACGGTCTGGGGAGATTTTTGGATTTATGGATTAATGAGACTCTATTTACTGAGCTTTGAAAGCAGCTAATTATGAAACAGGAAGCTACTTTTCCCCTCCAACTCATTATTATCATCTCACACCACCACCATGCCTAATCCTGACAGAAAACACTGCTATAAATAAACATATGCGCACTGCGTGAAGCTGTGAGCAAGATATTTCTGTTTAGTTCTAAACAGCTTCGAAAAGAAATGAGCTTTATCTTCAGATCGATAATGAAACGCACAGAACAAACTTGTCAGGATTATTTCGAGTTAAGCCGAGAAAGCTGACGACGGACATGAAAGGAACGATTGGTGGTGGTGAGGACGGGCGACGTTCCAACCATCTCACAGCTGCTTGGAGGAAATAATCAAGGGCAAACCAGCAAGCATGAAGACGTCAGATGTTCTGAGTCTGATTGCTTCTGTCTGGATCTCCACAGGGATCCTCCAGAACCCTTCCTCATCTCTTAATGCACACTTACATCTTTTATATCTAATGTTATCATTTTATTTCCATCAGCTTAACCTCTATCTCTGCTCCAGATATATAAACTTATATTGTTTTAGATTTTGAGAGCAGTCATTTTATTTCACATCACTTTAGCCTTAACAGTATCCTATTCATGTGTATCAGACTTTTTTCACATGCACTATAAAGACTAACATTTTAACATCTTCAGTTGAAATCTTGTTGATACGGCCATTTTATATTCATGCTAAAAATAAAACACCGCTCAAAATAATCACGATTTAAACCATTTTCTTTATAATTCCTATATTAAATTCTAATCATAGTAGATTTTGGGTTTGTTTGGTTTTGGCTGGGGGGGGGCACGGTGGCTTAGTGTTTAGCACGTTCGCCTCACACCTCCAGGGTTGGGGGTTCGATTCCCGCCTCCACCTTGTGTGTGTGGAGTTTGCATGTTCTCCCCGTGCCTCGGGGGTTTCCTCCGGGTACTCCGGTTTCCTCCCCCGGTCCAAAGACATGCATGGTAGGTTGATTGGCATGAAAATTGTCTGTAGTGTGTGATTGCGTGAGTGAATGAGAGTGTGTGTGTGTGTGTGTGTGTGTGTGTGTGTGTGTGTGTGCCCTGCGATGGGTTGGCACTCCGTCCAGGGTGTATCCTGCCTTGATGCCCTATGACGCCTGAGATAGGCACAGGCTCCCCGTGACCTGAGGTAGTTCGGAGAAGCGGTTGAAAATGAATGAATGAATGAATGAATGGTTTTGGCTGTGTTTGTTGGTGTGTGTTAAGTGGTGTGGTCGTCAGTGTTGAGTGTTGGGTATTACTGAAGTTTCTGTTACACCATCATTTTGGATTGTATACTTTAGGTGTTGGTTGTTGTTGAGGTATTTATTAACTTTCTGGATGACGTTGAGGTCAGTTGTTGATGTTGAGACTTGTTTGATGGGGTATTGCTTTTTGTGTTGGTTGTTGCTGGGTATTGGTGAAGGTTTTTATGTTGGTTGTTCATGTTGGTGCAGTTATTGGTTTATGGTGTTGTGTGTTTTTCGAGTTGTTAATGTTTAGTGTTGGCTGGAGGTTATTGTTTTTTTGCAGGTGTTGGTTGCTGGGTGTTTGTGTGTTTATGGTTGTTATGTGTTGAGTGTCGGTGTAGTTACTGGTTTTGAGTGTTGGGTGTTGGCTGTTTAGTTTTGTTGGATCAGTTATGAGGTTTATGTCTTGCTTGAGTGTTGACAGAGTGCTTGGTGGTATTTGGGTGTTGAATGTTGTTGTTGTGTTAATTGTTGCTGGTTATATGTTTGGCCTCTGTGCCATTTGTTGGCCATTTTGTACTGAATGATATTTTAAGTTGGTGGGATTTGTTAGATTTTCTATTTGACTGTTGAACTTGTTGGTTGTTAGTGTTTAATTTTGTTGATTGTTTTTGATGTTTGTTGCTGGTCTTGGTGTTTTGGTGTTGTTTAAGTCCATTGTTGATTTTGGTTGCTGGTTTGTGTTGAGGTAAGTTTTTGGTGTTGGTTGTTGGGTAGTCATGAGTTTAGTTGTAGTTTGTTGGGTGCTGGTCTTACTGTAGCTGTTGATGGTTGTCGGGTGTTATTGAGATTAGTTGTTGGTGTCAGCGATATGGGGATAAAACAGACCCAAATGCAGGATAGCTAAAATAAACAGGGTTTATTAACTAAAAAACACAGAGCAGGAAAAAGACAACAGCAGACACGACTAGAACACGACAACAGAGGATTAACTCAACTAAATACTGACAACAATTAACACATGAGGAACAGGTCTGCAGAGGCCGGGAGGAAGAGGCAAGGGCAGGGCAGACATGTGACACAAAACATAAACAAAAGCATGGGGCCAAAGTCCGGGCTGAGTCATGACAGTTGGTGTTAGGTGGTGGTGAGGTAAATGTTGTTTGTTTGTTGCTGAAGTCTGTTGCTGCAGTTTGTTTGTAGGTGTTAATCAGTTGGTTGGTTGAGTCGACTGTTGTTAGGGTTTGTTGTTGGGTTTGAGGTTGGGTGTTAGGGTTAGGGTTAGCTGTTAACTGTTGTTTGTTAATTATTAAATGTTGGTTGTTAGATGTCGTTGAGGTTTATCAGTGATGTAATCAGTTATTTGTAACTATTGCCGGCTGTAGTTTCGGTTGTTGGTGTTATAGTGCATTGTTATTTGTTTCTATTTGCTAATCATTATGATTTTCTGTATCTGCACCATGTTTTTCTTTCTCTTGAAAAGCAGAAGATGGATAGCCGAGAGAAAAAAGACGTCCAAGATGTCAAAATACTTAAACCCATTTATTCTTTATCTCGTTCCACACGTTAGTTTCTCAGCACGCTGAGTGTGACTGACGTCTCATGAGAGAGTGAGATGTACACAGTTATCGCTCGCAGAACACCAGAATTTCAGAACAGAAGAAAACAATCTGCACTGTAAGCCTCCGTCCTCTGGGATCAGTCACTGGGCTTCGCCTCGCTGTTTCTTGACAGCACTTGTTTGTAAAGTGTAGAAAATTAAAGCGATTTACAGACGCAGAAGCAGAAGCCCGAGGGCAGAGTGGAACAGACAAACACTAGCACTAATCCCACACACTTCTCTACTCTGAGGATAAAGGAGTTTTTACTGAGGATAAAACGGCACTGAAACAAGCATGCTGCTTTTATATATATATATAAAAAGGATTTTCTTTAAAATGAAAGATTCCACAGCTCAAGATTATATTTAATTTATTCAATAAACTTTGATGTAAAAACGTTACTTATATCTTTAAATCTTTGCAGTTTCTACAGATCTACACCCAGCTCTAACAATCATACCCAAAATCTGATTCATAGCATAAATGTTCTTCGTTAACAATAAATTAAATTTTATCCCCCAATTAAAAACCTTAAAATTTAAAAATAAAATAAAATAATGTTTTCTAAATGGGGGTGGGGGGTCTGCTGGATAAAGAAATAAAAAAAAGTGAAAATAAACAAACAAACAAACAAACAAATAAATAAAGGCCAAAGTGCCATTTTAATAGGAAGCTATTTAATTTACTTTTAATTTAAAAATGAAAAAGTGCCAAAATGACATTTGGAATTATATTGTTTTGTTATAAATGAGGGGAAAAATCAGTTAAAGAGCATTTTTTTAAGTTAAAATGTATATTTATTTTATATTTTAAAAGGTTTTTACTAAAGATGCAAGTAGAATTTAATTTAATTTAAGAAGTCACTGTACAAGAAAATGTGGACCCTTAAATTTTATTCACTGTGAATATTTCTATGCTTGTTTATTGATTATTGTTCTGATGAACAACATCTGATCTTAAAAAAAAACCCGACAGAAATTCATTACATTTAATTAATTAAATTAGTTATAAATCTTATTCATTCATTCATTCATTTTGGTCCAAAACAGAACATTATAAAATGAAAGGTTTTGCATGATGTGATGTTTCACAAAAGGAAAGCATATTATATATCTCTATCTACATTTCTGATGTTAAACATAATACCTTGATAAAACACTGTACTACACACTAGCCAAAGTTTTTGAACCCCTGGAGTGTCTTGTTTTATTAAAGGTCTATCGTAATTATTACTAAACAACAAAACAACACAGAATCACAATTAAATACAGAAATCAGAAGCAGATCGGTCTCTGATCGAGCGCTTTATTAAAGGAGCATGAAGTCATTGAGCCTATAGATTAATTACTACTAGACAGTGTTATCGAGCCTAATTAGTGTGATAAATATTTCCCAAACTGGAAATATTAGGAGACCTAAACTGTTTCTAATGTTAATTCTTGACTAAACGGTTGCTACAAGTATTTATGGTTTGCATCATATGGTGTATATGTGTCATAAGTGTTAATCGGTTAAGTGTTCAGGAAGTGAGTAATGTATTCATAATGTCCGTGCAGCTGACTAATGTTTCCTGCCTGTCATACAGCAGCCTTACTGAAAGTGACTTACCTCTGGTGTTAGTGCATTGTTGTCTGATGTCTGGCTGGACAGCAGGACGTGTGTGAAACCTTCTTCCTTCCTCACTACAATGTCCCTGAATCTGTAATTGGCTTCGCTCTGCCGAACGTTGTACCTCAGCCTCTTGTCGAAAATGTAGCCTTTGTCCTCAGCCAGCTTCCGTTTGGCCGAACTGTGTAGGTGAGCGTCTCCGTTCAGGACCGACGACCCTGCGGTTTAAAGAGAAACAGCAAAGGTGGGATTTAATCTGGTAAAATGTACTGATGATTAAATCTGATGACGATGAGGTTACAGAATAAAACCCAATATCATTATAGGTTTTATACAACTTTACAATATTAGGAATTGATGGAAAACATAACCAGTAACACCCTCTATGAAGGCCATATGTGTAATAGCTGTTTATTACATGTTATAATGCATATATAAGGCCTCGTACACATTGGTATAATTAACTAACAAAATGCATTACAGTTTATAGCAATGTTTATAATAATATTAATAATAATAATAATAATAATAATAATAATAACAAACAAACAAACAAACAAATAATAATAATAATAATAATAATAATAATAAATAAAAAATAAACAATAGTAATAATAATAATAATAACAATAATAATAATAATAATAATAATAATAATAATAATAATAAGCCTTTATTTTGTCACAGATACATTACAGAACAGTGAAATTATTTCTTCACATATCCCAACTTTGGAGTTTGGGGTCAGAGCACGGGGTCAGACATGATACAGCACCCCTGGAGCAGAGAGGGTTAAGAGCCTTGCTCAAGAGCCCGACAGCTCAAATCTCCAATCAAACCAGAGTTTTAACCACTTGAGCCACCATTGCCCCTTAAAAGAGTCCATACCAAGCTTGGATTGGTTGCAAGGCATGGGTGCTTGGTAGGGCATGGGGCACTTTACTGTACCTTAATCATGATGCAATTATAAATGGTTAACAGAACATATTAGAATAGTAGAACGATCCAATAAAGCAGAATCACTGCTGCCACTTTTTATTCACTTATAGTTACTTTTAACCTCTTGAGACCCGAATGTCCTCATATGAGGACATAACATTTTCTCACACTTCATTGTCTATATATATTTATTGTACCAACCTTATATGAGGACTCTTAGGTATAATTCTTTTGCCAAACGGCTTCCTTGAAAACACTGATTAAATGTATAGTTATCAGCTATGAATTAAGAGAAACAGTCAGTAGAAATTGTAACGTACACAACAGTAGCATACGGGTCTCAGGAGGTTAAGTGTAAAACCTCTACAAAACAAGCTTGTCCATGTTATTATTGTGTTTTGGTGTAAAATAATGAGAGGCTTCAAAGTGTAAACACCTTTTCCCTGAAGATATCGGAGAAAGTACTGTTACAGTTTGACCTCTGACAAAGTTCTGACACTGGAGACTCCTTCTCTAAATGTTACAGAAAATCTTCACCATATTAACAATTATATATTTTATTTGAGTTTATTATAATTATTGTGGAGGGATGACTAAAGCCTGACATCCTGTCACAACCTGGATGGAAGGAGACAGAAACGTACGCAGGATAGCTTCAAATGAAAGGGGTTTAATAAATAATGACGACAAAGACAGAAATGACGATAACTGAAACAATACAAATGACGACACTTAACATTGACTAAACATGACGAGGGGTAAACGTAACTAATGATTCTGCGCTGCCATTGGCAACGCGGCTCACTTAAATATAAAACACAATGATGACACAATATGGATCAGGTGTGACGACAGGGAGGAGCAGATGAAGGCGGGGCAGACACGTGACTAGGAATGTAAACACTGAGTCCTGACACATCCAGACAAACAAACAAACCAACAAAAAAAACAGGAAAAAGTCATGAATGTTCTGCTACAACTGGAGTTATTCTCTCTTTAATGGGTTTCTGATGGTTTCAGTCACCCAAGACATTTTTAAATGCCTACTAGGTAGGAGTTGTAATACAGGCAAACATTTTGTTCCATCACTTCATCAGTAGCAGAACTGATGAAATACTTCACATGAGTGACAAACACCCTTAGGGATTTAAACCCATTCACCTTGACTTCCATTGACGAGACGATTTCTCCTTAATCTTAATAAAGAAACGATTGGATTCTGTCTGGATTTGACTATGTGCTTGACAAAATACTAAGAGGAGACAAGAGGACAGGAAAGGAGGACATGTCTGCTGAAATAAATTATTTCTAATATAGTCCCTGATGCCGCTGTGTTCCACTGTGAGATGATGAGATGAACCAGAATAATTTAGATTCAAAGATTAAGGTTATGATCTTTTAGTTTGTATTACTGCTAAACATGTGAGACTTTTGTATTAAAGTAGACCCTGCCTTTAAAAATGGATTTGCTGTTGTGAGGTTTGTGAGCTGTGGGAATTCATCAGAGCACAAGATAAACAGCTACAGGAGATGTATTGACTGCTGGCTCATTTACACACCATGCTAGAAAACACGGTTAAGTGACTCAACAACAGATAAGCCTTCCACTTGGACCACACTTTTGAATAAATCTGACAGAAATGAAGATAAGACGCAAAGATTTCTATTAAAATGTCCCATCTGCTTGGTCCAACATGCAGGAGCACCATTATGATTATGTTTATCATCTCACTGCTCGAGGGGTAGGTTTTAGATGGACGATGACGCTTTAGAGAGAAAAACTTGCCCGTGGCCTAATTTTGCAACAATATGTGACACTATTTAAAGCTGTAATGAACCATCTGGTGAGCGTTCACTCCACATTTCTGAAGGCTCAGGCTCTGTACCAGGATGCGCCTTTTCTTTCTGCGTTTCCTGCCTTGAAATGAATAAAATTAAATTTCCACTGGTGCTTCTCTATGAAGAGGTTTAAATGCAATTACTTCGCTAGGATCCTTTGCATTTGAAGGACAGTGTTTAAGAACATGTTTAAAACTCTGGATTGTCCTACTGATCAGGACGTTGTGAATTCAAGCCCCAGCTCAGAAAAGCTGCTGCTGGTGGACCCTCGAGCGAGGACCTTGACCCTGTCCAGTCCAGTAATGCCAGATAAGAGTTGCCCTGCAATCTGACCCCAGTTTCCTAATACCCTGTTATATGCAACTACAGTATCTGAATGTGTGACTTCTCAAAAAGGGTTGTTCTTGTGTGGCATCTTGTGTTGACTCTGCAGTTTATAGGCTTCTCTTACTGAACCTATTTTCTATTCTTTATTTGCATGCTGGGAATAAAGTCATTTTAGGAACTGGAAAGATCTCACTGATCCTCTCTCTACCCATGTAGCTTACCACTTCTATTTTTGGTTTTGACTTAGCTTCTTATTTTGTTAACTTAAGCTTGATCTGGATCTTCCACCTCAAATTGCATCTCATAGATACATCCAATCAGACTTTGGTCTTTTGTGCATAAAGAAAAAAAAATATATCTATACCTTACAGGCAGTAATGCAGCTCAGTGTTTAAAATGTTGGACCGAACAGACTTTTGCATGAGGATAAATTTTGGATAGAGACTACAAAGCACTTCTAAGTCTCTCTGGACACAGATGTCTGCTAAATTTTGTACAAAGCAACCCGAGTCCTAATTTGATCTCCTTTTAACTTAGCGCTGAAAAACTATCCGGACTTCAAGAACTACAGTATAAGAGCAGATACCCTTTCTAGATGATGCAAGGAAGAGAAATAGCTAGAGACTTATTGCACCTGGTGAAATGAGATCTGGGTAGACATTAGGCAAGACTATCAAAATGATACACCATGGAAAACATACCAGAAGGCAATAGGTACTTACCCTAGTAGTGTTATTAAAAAAACCAACCCAGTTAACTCTAATCAGCAATAATCTGGTGTGAACTACACACAGGTGACATTAATAATTCTTCATTAAAAAAAATCTAATTAAGTTCCTTGTCCTTCACCTGTCCAGCAACAGCAGGTATGAGCTGACCTTCTGACCCCAACCGCCTAATAAAGTATACGAAGAAGTTTCAGCTTGTAAATACTGACTAACTTAAGTCATAACTCCCAGAACAAGTGGCCTGTTCATCGGCTCGCACTTCGCATTTTCTTCCAGAGTTTGCCAGGACAAAACGCTACCGGTGGTTCAGCACCATCTGTATGACCATACACAATATCGTCCAATTATGTATGTTCTGGTTTCTAGAGGTCAGTCCTGAGGCCCTAAATCTTTCCATAGTTTATCTGAGCCATGCTTTATCTTTCACCAGGATCTGTCTGGCTTTGTAAGTTTCATTTCAAATTCTTTTTCTTTTTGCCCAGTGTGCATGCACATTCAGGATAGGGGTGGCTCAAGTGGTTAAGGCTCTGGGTTGTTGATTATAGGACTGGGGTTTACGGACCAGCACTGCCAAACTGGCATTTATGTTTACAGCATTTGGTAGACACCCTTATCCAGAGCGACGTACAACGCTGCTTTAAAGTCTCGGTGAATACATAAACACTGGTTAAGGAAAAAACTGGGAAAAGTGCTAGTTTAAGTATTTCAGGAAGTGGTAGGTCTTCACTCGTTGTTTAAAGATAGCCAGTGACTTAGATGTTCGGACATCTAGGGGAAGTTCATTGCACCACCTTGGTTCCAGATCAAAAAAAAAAAAGAGTCTTGCTGTAGAGATGGTGGGACCAGTGGAGCAAGTGCTGGTAGACCTGAGGGAGCGAGGTGCAGTGTGAGGAGTAATAAGACCTTTGAGGTAAGAGGGAGGTGGTTGAATCTGATGCTTGCGACTACCAGAGGCTAGTGGAGGAGGACAGCATCGGGGTGGTATGTGAGAACTTAGGCAGAAAAGAAGTCATGCAGCTGCATTTTGGATCATTTGCACTTCATATCGTCGCTGTCAGGCGGAATCCTCGTATCTCCAAACCTCAGGAAATTAAAAAAACGCCGTACCTTATCTGCAGTGCACAGGGTTTAGTCCGCGTTGCAGTGGATTGTCTTGCGCTAAATTCCTGTCCTCAGACGAGCACCAGAACTAGCAGGGGTCAAGATTTTTTTTTCTTTGAGCCCAGTGTTTTGAAGACATTTACCTCAGAAGACGTGTTGATTCGTTGCGACTCTTCTTGAGGAGAAATATGCCGTGAAGCTCTCCCATGGAGTGAGGAAGAGGTGGACAGTTGAAGTGTCCAATGGAGTTATGAGATTTGCGCTCAAGCTATTTTCAAGACTTTAGATTGGTTAATAACTTGTAAAAATAACAGACCCACTTGGGGACTGACCAATAGCATCGATATGTGAAAAAATATGAAATTGACCAAATTTGGACATACGAGGTTTCCGCCCGACAGCGACGATATGTAGACCTGATGGAGAGAGCTACAGTAGTCCAGTCTTGAAATGACTGAGACTGAGGAGACTCAACACTTCCACTGTTGGGGTTTTGAGCAAGGCCCTTAACCCTCTCTACTCCAGGGGTGCTGTATCATGGCTGGATTCCTAAGTTGAAGAAAGAATATCAGTGTGCTGTAATGTATATGTAACAAAATAAGGACATTTATTCTATTCTGTGTTGTTGTCTAATTCCTACTGCAATTTTGTTTAAATTTGAAACTTACGCTAACGTCTTTTTAGCTCTAACCTCTGTACATTTATTACTCATTTCACCTGCTCATTACAGGAGAACCCTTCATCTTTCATCGTGTCAAGTCTATTCAACCGCCTGTTCTGGCCGTCTTTCACAACAATTTTAGTTTTTCACAAAAACTATCGGTTGATTTCATCAATTTATCACGTCTAAAACAGGCAGCAAAATTCACCAGTGACAAATGGCTTAAGAAAGAAACAAGGCAGGTCGTTGCTCTAAATTTGAAAGACCAGCGGCAAAATGAAATAAATGTCTGTGGCCAGGTCTAAAATAGCAGCCTCGAGAGAGAGAGACGATGCATTCAAGACAAACTTCACATCTATGACAAGAGCAATCTATCTATCTATCTATCTATCTATCTATCTATCTATCTATCTATCCACATTTACGGCATTTAGCAGACACCCTTATCCAGAGGGTTAAGGGCCTTGCTCAGGGGCCCAGCATTGGCACCTTGATGGACCTGGGATTCAAACACATAACCTTATGATCAGTAGTCTAACACCTTAACCACTAAGCTACCATCTATCTATCTATCTATCTATCTATCTATCTATCTATCTATCTATCTATCTATCTATCTATCTATCTATCTATCTATCCACATTCACTGCATTTAGCAGACACCCTTATCCAGAGGGTTAAGAGCCTTGCTCAGGGGCCCAGCATTGGTACATGATGGACCTGTAATTCAAACACATAACCTTATGATCAGCAGTCCAACACCTTAACCACTAAGCTACTATCTATCTATCTATCTATCTATCTATCTATCTATCTATCTATCTATCTATCTATCTACCTATCTATCTATCTATCTATCTATCTATCTATCTATCTATCTATCTATCTATCTACCCGTCTATCCACCCACCATCCATCCATCCATCCATCCTTGATAGGCTCGGCACAAATGAGCTGACATTAAGTGTCCACACTAACAACAGCGGGCCTGATAAATTTTGAATAAACATGAACATAATGAGGCAATGTTTAATCAGCAACTCAACAAATACGTTAAAAAGGAAAGTGCTGGGAAGCACTACAAGGTTTGTAACGGACCCCAAACATCAGTGACATTCGCTTGATCAGCATGATCAACAGGAATCTGATGTTTGAGCGGCCCAACAGTAGAGTAAGTGACATTTGGATGATAAAATGTCACATGCAACAATCTGCATCACAAGTAACAAGAATTACACGAACGTTTTTCTTTTCACGGAAGGCGTCCAAAATGCCACCGGAGCTTTGTTCGTTTGCGCACACAGGGCTGCTTCATGAAGAACATCTTCTGCCACATCGAGTCAATTTCAAGAGCTTTCCGGAAAACACAATGACCAATTACATGCAGGAAGATTTAAAAAAAAAAAAGAAAAAAGAAAAAGAATTAATCCTCTTTAAAGACTCAGTGACAAATCACACAACAGATATATTGCTATTATGAACATAATCTCAATCAGCTAAAATAATTACACACACTGTTTGTGTTAAGGTATAAACACACAGTGAAAGTGTTCAACCTGATTAAAGACACATTTACGTTTCTTTCTTTTGGTATTTCATTTTATTTTAATTCTATTCTGTTGTTTTTTTTTGTTTGTTTGTTTGTTTGTTTGGTTTTTTTTTTTACAAGTTTTCTGTTAGTTTTTTCTGTTATTTAACATTTGAAGAAGGAGTATTTCCAGTATCAGAACTTTATAACACTCAGAGGTCAATCTGTAAATTATTAATATTCAGTGTTGTAATGTAACGGAGTACAAATACTTCGTTACCGTATTTAAGTAGAAATGTCACGTATCTGTACTTTACTTCACTATTTAAATTTATGTCAACTTTCACTTTTACTTCACTACATTTCCAGGATAAAATGCATACTTTTACTCCGTTATATTTCCACTAAGCGTCTTCGTTACTCGTTACTACAAAATAAAATCAGAAGAAATGTGTGTGAGGAAAGAAAATGAATGAATACACAAAGAAACAAACAACAAAACACAAAGAAAACCCAGAATCGTACAACAAACGTTTAAAAAAAAGAATGAAAACGAATAAAAAAAAGCAGGAAAAAAAGATTTCTATTTTATTTTTAGAATTTCTTAAAATAATAAAGATTTTATTATTTTAATATTAATATCCTTAGAAAGACGTATACAGTTATCCATTTCTGACATATTTATGTAATATGTATGTGATCTAATACACACATGTTATAAGTTTGGATGTGAATAAAGTTTGGTCTCAGCTTCCATTTTTTTAAACCTCCGCATAAGAAATAATTTCTTTTTGTAACTTAGTAATTTTGTAACTTTGTAAACGAAGCTTCATAATAATCAAATCCTCCTAGCGATGAACAGAAGTACAATAAATCATGTGTCATAAACATAACAACAGGAAGTGGCAGATTTTATTTCATACTGCAAACATCTATTCTTACCTAATTCGTCTCGGAGCGGTGCAGCCCCTCTGCTCATCTCCATCTCTCCCATCATCTTCTCCACCCTGCTGCTGGGGACGCTCTTTGTCCTGCCGGTAGTCCTGTAATGCACGGCGTCCGTTTCTCCGTTCTGTAGCCCGTCTGTAGGACGCCTGATAGGAGGAACAAACTGAAGCCCTGCGTTCACTCGCTTATAAGTCCCCGGTTTACTGGTTCTGTCCCCGGACGCTTTCCCTCCACTCATTTTTCTCTGTCTATGCGGGACACCCGGTCCCGGGGATCCTCTGCTAGTCCTTTTCTTTTTCCGTGTTTCTCCTTGATGTCTGGACATGTCCCGGACCCTGTGCGCTTGTGTTCCGGTTCTGGTTTTGGCTGGTTTGGAGCGGCGGTCCTGCAGACGGAGGCTGTTGAACTGATCGATGAACTCCTCACAGTGCAGCAGGTGGTGCTCAGGTTCCCATGTGTCCTCTTTGCTCCCGTAGCCTTTCCACCGGATTAGATATTCCCACTTGCCCTTTTTGTTCTTCCGCTTGTCCACGATCCGTTCTACCTGCAAGAGGATAACGTATACAGGAGGAATGACCGCTGACGTTCCAGTCAGTAACAAATTCAGTATAATTCAGTCAAATATATCAAAACTAAACAATAAATTACGTTTATTACATAACGTCGCTGTCAGGCGGAATCCTCGTATCTCCAAAACCGTTATTTTTCAGGACATTAAAAAAACGCCGTACCTTATCTGCAGTGCACAGGGTTTAGTCCGCGTTGCAGTGGATTGTCTTGCGCTAAATTCCTGTCCTCAGACGAGCACCAGAACTAGCGGGGGTCAAGATTTTTTTTTCTTTGAGCCCAGTGTTTTGAAGACATTTACCTCAGAAGACGTGTTGATTCGTTGCGACTCTTCTTGAGGAGAAATATGCCGTGAAGCTCTCCCACGGAGTGAGGAAGAGGTGGACAGTTGAAGTGTCCAATGGAGTTATGAGATTTGCGCTCAAGCTATTTTCAAGGCTTTAGATTGGTTAATAACTTGTAAAAATAACAGACCCACGTGGGGACTGACCAATAGCATCGATATGTGAAAAAATATGAAATTGACCAAATTTGGACATACGAGGTTTCCGCCCGACAGCGACGATAACTTTTCCCTGGTGTATAAATAGTTAAATTCAAGAAACTTAGCTGTTTTTTTATTTTTCAATCTACAAACTAAATATTTGGTGAAAAGTTCTAATTAAAAATGAACCAAAAAATAAAATCACGATTGAACAAAGATGGTGAAAATAATCTTTAGTCTTTGATAATCTTCAGGATGGTGACATTTCTTGCAGAGACCAAACTTTTTGCAGGTGACATGAAGGTGACGTTTGAGGTAGAGAGTAGAACCTTAATCCACTAGTGGATTAAGTAAAGATCTGTGTTATCAGATCAAAGGTCTCCGGGTCTGCTTAGCGTTATAATCGCGTCTCGTGGCGGACGGCTCGGCTCGTGAGCGATCGAGAAGGAGACGACGAGACATAAACCACCGCCTTGTGTTTGAGAGCTTATCTGTGCTGCAGTAATTAGCTCTGCTTAGAGCTGTAATCGTTTTCCTAAATAAAGATCAGTCACTAAAACAAGATAATGAGATCCATAAACATGAACGATGCACGATATGAAAGGATAAAGACGGCGTGTCTGACAGACGGAGCAGGCGGAGCAGGCGGAGGCAGCATCACTAGATTAGCGAGGAATAAAACACACATGTCAGGCTGTTACAGATAGATCATCAACCCGGAGTAAACACTTCCACATCGATCTGATCAGATTTCCAATAACAGCACGTCCAGAAACAATGTCGTGTTCCTCAGAAACCACAGAGTGTTTGAGACAAACATCTTAAAATGTCACTATACAACCACACGAGATACGAGATGCGGTGAAACGCTTTTTTTTCCGACTGTCCGAGTCATAAAATCGAATAAACGTAGATGAAGTATACGATTGCGATTATTATTTAAATGAAGTGAATGATTAATAATAATAGAGACATTTATCATCTCCTGACAGAAAACTTCACATCAGTAATTACTTTATGTGAAGCATGAAAAAAGCAGCTCTGTGCATCGGTTATTACTATAGAAATAAAAACGTACAGTAAACCTGTCACTTTCTGTCCAATCAGGATCCAGAACACGACAACACTGTGACGTAATACAGACGAGACGCTTTAATAACAGTAAATATTAATAATAAACACTTTCACACAGTCAGTAAACACTTCAATACGTGAGACACACACACACACTCTCAAACATACACACTCTGAAACAGTGAAACACACACAAGTACACTGAGATACACATAGAAACACACACAACACACTCAAAAACACGAGCCCAAACACCCAAACACACACACACACACACACAATCTCAAACATACACACTCTGAAACAGTGAAACACACACAAGTACACTGAGATACACATAGAAACACACACAACACACTCAAAAACACGAGCCCAAACACCCAAACACACACACACACACACACACACACAATCTCAAACATACACACTCTGAAACAATGAAACACACACAAGCACACTGAGATACACATAAAAACACACACAACACACTCAAACACACACAACACACTCAAAAACACGAGCCCAAACACACACACACACACAAACACACACACACACACAAACACACACACACACAATCTCAATCATACACACTCTGAAACAGTGAAACACACACAAGTACACGGAGATACACATAGAAACACACACAACACACTCAAAAACACGAGCCCAAACACCCAAACACACACACACACAATCTCAAACATACACACTCTGAAACAGTGAAACACACACAACACACTCAAAAACACGAGCCCAAACACCCAAACAAACACACACACACAATCTCAAACATACACACTCTGAAACAGTGAAACACACACAAGCACACTGAGATACACATAGAAACACACACAACACACTCAAACACACAAGCCCAAACACCCAAACACACACACACACACACACACACACACAATCTCAAACATACACACTCTGAAACAATGAAACACACACAAGCACACTGAGATACACATAGAAACACACACAACACACTCAAACACACAAGCCCAAACACCCAAACACACACACACACACACACACACACACAATCTCAAACATACACACTCTGAAACAATGAAACACACACAAGCACACTGAGATACACATAGAAACACACACAACACCCTCAATCACACAAGCCCAAACACCCAAACACACGCACGCACACACACACACACACACACACACACACACAGATAATCTCTCATTGAATGATTATGTTGGATCCAGTTGTAATGTTTTATTTTGTGATCTGATCCATTAGAGGTGTTAATGAGGTTCCCCAAGGACATGCTAATCAGACTAGAAGCTTGAGCTGCTCTGATGAGAACGTCGCAGGCTTTTTAAACACTAAGCCACTCGCATTTCCTCGAATTAATTGCTCCAGTGTTTTAATCTTTACCAAAATCACACTAGAAGCCTAACCTAAGAAGCCTTATATATATATATATACATATACATATATATATATATATATATATATATATATATATATATGTATATGTATATATATATATATATATATATATATATATATATATATATATATATATATATATATATATATATATATATATGTATATATATATACATATATATACATATATATATATATATATATATATATATATATATATATATGTATATATATATATATATATATATATATATACATATATATATATATATATATATATATATATATATACACACATATAAGAGAGAGAGGTGTTTCCCGCCCCCGGGGTTGGTTAAAATCCTGTTTTGCAGCACATTGCACTCGCAACAGCTGCTGTGTGAAACAGATAAGAACCCAAAGCCGATGTTCTGCTCCTCTATCTCACTGCTCCCTTTAACAGCACACTGACATTCAAGGTCAGACAGACTGCGCATGAAATCGTTCAACAACGAGGGTCAGAGGCGCTCGGTATGACGGGAAACGATACGTAACTCGTTCATCACATCGCTCTTCACCTCCGATTGGTCAGAATGTATAGCAACAGCTCATTCGCAAGCGCTTGTACGTACGAAATGAGAAAGTTCCTTCACTAACGGCTTTTCTTGAGCGGTTTGCATTGAGAACAGAAACGATCGGAAGCCGTAACTAGTTAAAGGTAAAGAATAAAAAATAAAATAAAATAAAATAAAAAAGTCTGGTGATCTTTTATAGATGCTATAACGTAAGTGAGAACAGCAACTAATCTGTTTCATGAACATTAAATGTAACAGTAAATGGATCAAAATCTATCGTCTTGTATTGTAAGTATTTTATGAGTCGTAACCAGTTTTAATATTTATCCATCTGCTGCGAAGTGAGACGAATAAAACAGAATAAAATATTAAGTTATTATTTATCTCTAACATTTATCCCTAGTGGGGGCACGGTGTCTTAGTGGTTAGCACGTTCGCCTCACACCTCCAGGGTCGGGGGTTCGATTCCCTCCTCCTCCTTGTGTGTGTGGAGTTTGCATGTACTCCCCGTGCCTCAGGGGTTTCCTCCGGGTATTCCGGTTTCCTCCCCCGGTCCAAAGACATGCATGGTAGGTTGATTGGCATCTCTGGAAAATTGTCCGTAGTGTGTGATTGCGTGAGTGAATGAGAGTGTGTGTGTGTGTGCCCTGTGATGGGTTGGCACTCCGTCCAGGGTGTATCCTGCCTTGATGGCCGATGACACCTGAGATAGACACAGGCTCCCCGTGACCCGAGGTAGTTCTGATAAGCGGTAGAAGATGAATGAATGAATGAATTTATCCCTAGTGATCGATGCTGAGGTGACGGTGGTGAGGAAAATGAGACGGTATGAGGCGATATGAGGAAGAAACCTTGAGAGGAACCAGGATCAGAAGTGAACCTCATCCTCATTTGGGTGACGCTGAACAGGAAATAATGTCGATGTAAATAATATGGATGTAAATAATGTCGATGTAAATAATGTCCGTATTTACATTTCATTTGTGTTACTCAATGATCTTTTCTTTCACAATGAAAAGAAAAATATCACATTAGGAATTTAAATGAACTTGTGCTGGATTCAGCAGCTTGTTGTGCAGCTGCTCGACACGTCGCCGGACTGGAGCTACGTTTTAATCCTTTACGCAAGAGAAATTTTGATTTTTTGAAACACATTTTATACGAACTCAAAGTGCCGGGAAAAAATTGGCTCTTTTTATTAAAACAAATAAGATATTTTATTTAAAATACCCAAAACCTAAATCTAGGTGTATTAACAAGAACATATTAATGATATATTTACAAAAAGTGACACACAAAAGCACTTAAACATGTGTGATAGCAGGTGAGGAGGAAATAAGAGATAAAGGAAACGGAACAAGGATTAAAACCATCTTTTTATAAGTCTGTTCTGACACGAAGACTTTCTCTGATTTGCTCAGATCTTTCGCTTCACTCACTTGTATAAACAGCTTGTAGAACATCTCCAAACTTCTGTAAAAGTCTTCAGTGTCAAGTAATAATAAGGAAGGGAGGAACTGGTAGCTAGTTTTGGCTTTAAACACACACATGCACACACACACACACACACACACACACAGACACACACACACACAGACGCACACACATACACACACACACAGACACACACAGACACACACACACACACACACATAAACAGATGCACACACACAGACGCACAAACACACAGACGCACACACAGACGCACACACACAGATGCACACACACAGACGCCCAAACACACAGACGCACACACAGAAGCACACACACAGACGCACAAACACACAGACGCACAAACACACAGACGCACACACACAGATGCACACACACAGACGCACACACATACACACACAGACGCACGCACACACATACACACACACACGCACACACAGATGCACACACACACACAGACGCACACACATACACACACACACAGAGACGCATACACATACACACACACAGACGCACACACAGACGCACAAACACAGACGCACAAACACACAGACGCACACACACACAGACGTACACACACAGATGCACACACACACAGACGCACAAACACACAGACGCACACACAGATGCATATACAGATGCACACACATACACAGATGCACCCACACACATATACACACACACACACGCACAAACACACAGACGCACACATACACACACACACACACAGACGCACACACAGACGCCCAAACACACAGACGCACAAACACACAGACGCACACACACACAGACGCACACACAGACGCACACACACAGATGCACACACAGATGCACACACACACAGACGCACAAACACACAGATGCACACACACAGACGCACACACAGACTCACACACATACACACACAGACGCGCACACACACACACCCACACATATACACACACACACATGCACAAACACACAGATGCACACACACAGACGCACACACACACACACGCACAAACACACGGATACACACACAGACACACACACACACCTGTTAACGCACCACAATAAGCGACATATGACTCTATTAAAGCTGCAGGTTTTAAAACAAATACTTTTGTTCTGTTCACAGAACACACTTGTCACATTATGGTTGCTTACCAACCAACTGTTGTAGTAGATGGTTATAATAAATAGACCTAAATGTTATTGATATTTTTATTTATTCAGCAGTAGAATAAACATCAACAAAGCTAACAATTCAGCTAGGTAATGTTAGCACAGAGCTATGTTTAGGTAACTAGCTAGCTTAGCATTGTTACAGTTTGTGCCACGCACCACTGAAATCAGAAGAAGAAAAGTTCGATTATCGTAGCGATTCGACTCTGAATCAACTCGCCGGCAGAAAGTGAATCAATAATTTGTTCTGAATCGTCGAATAAATGAACGTGAACAAATCGTTTTGATATTTGGACTGAAACAAAACCAAACACTGGATGTCATACACGGTTGTTTATATAAGGGTATAATCCTTTATTTAATAAAGACTAATTGCTTTTTCAATTCTGATGAACAAATTGCTTTTTGATTCATTTAATTACGGACCAAACCAAACTCGGTAGCAAACGAACCTAAAGCGTTTATTTCACTCTGATGGACTGACGGGTGTGGAAGTGTTGGTTACTGTTATGTTTTGTACTTTTTCATGATTTGAAAGCCAACATACCTCTCTTAATCTCTCTCTATCTCTCTCTCTCTCTCTCTCTCTCTCTCTCTCTCTCTCTCTGTGTATTTGAACGCATCTCAGCCTTTTAGAAAGCAGCCTCCCACGCACATTGAAATAGAGCTTGATTTCACTTGTGGTTTGTCAGCCCTTTAGTGTTTATCCATCGTGGGGTAAAAAGAACGACACACAATGCAGTCTGTAAATAAATGCCTCCTGACATCATTCTTTTAGTTCTGAACCCCAGCTAAATGAAACCATGGTCATAAGGTTACAGTGTAGAAGATCTGTAGAAGGAATTTACAGTATATAATAAATTATACTTTTAACTAGTACAAATTGGTTTAATTATTATTTCCTGCTTTCATGCCTTGTCTGGAGAGAATAAGAGCAGTAAGCATCTTCATTTAACATCCAACAAGGTTGGAGACCAAGACCTTTTTTTTTTAGTTAAGGTTTAACCTCCTGGCAGAAACAACCACGATCTGGGCTTAAATATTCTGGTGCTCAGCAGAATTAAAAAAAAAAAAACTACATCAATATTTATTAAAGGCCCTGGATCACAACCCTAAATCCACCTATTTTAAGAGATGAATTGACAGATTTTCAGTAAAATTGGTGTGTTATTTAAATTAATAATTGATTTAAATCCATATAAAAAAAAAAAAACATCATAATGACCAATTATACAATCTAAAGTTGCTCAATTGTAAATTCCTGGCCTACGGTTTTTAAAAACAATGAATTAATAATTTCTAGCCCAAAGTGATGTGTCCTACAACCCCGATGTGTCTCTAAAACCTTTCCTTTCCTTTGTACACTTTCACAATCGCTCCTCAGCCCAAACCCGTGATTAACTTTACCGTCTGCAGCTTTAACCTCGCACTCATTGTTTCATTTAAAATCCAATGTGGAGTCAAGAGAGAACCCAGTAAATTGCATTGCTGAACTTTCATTGCAGTAACGCTCCACTCAGCGGAGTGCTGTTAAGGCATGGGAAATCAATATTATTGCAATAAGTGAGATACCTTAAAACTGCTCCATTCGAAGAAATCACGCTCCATTAACATCACTGCCCTTTACAACGACTCGGGCTCAGAAATATGGAGCAAAATGGCTTTGGCTTTTTCTTCACTTGTAAAAACTATAAACATGGAGATGAATTCTGTGAGAGAGTTACGAGACGATACGATACTCCTGTAAATTATGTTGAAAGCAAAAATCTTGATAGTTGTTGGGAAAAAATGCCAATCACGTTGCGACAGCGCAATGCACACAATCATGACCTTTAGTTGATCATGACCTCAGATGTTTGGAATGAACGGTCAGATTGTTCAGAAACTCAAATATTCAACCACTCTTTACAACTGTGTTGGGTTAGAAACTCATCTCAGAACACACAGGCTGATGAGGTACAACAGCAGCTTCCACTCCTGTCAGGCAATAGCAGGCTACAGCGGGAACGGGTTCTCCAAAATCATCCGACAGAACAGATCTGAACAATCGTAGCTTTGAGAAGAGCTGAACTTTAAATGTAACTATCGATCCATTCATCAAAATAATTACTACACACTTAACACCTACCCCTGACTGTTACAATGCAAATGTGTAATAAACAGTAATAAACAGTTATAAACAGTAATAAACTATAAACTCACCACATCCTACACAAAGTCCCTCATAGTAATGATCGCATGCATTGAGGCATCAATGATCCTTCGATCCACTTCCTGTCAAGCGTGCTCAGATTTTCAAGGACTCTCGTTCAAATCCACCTTGAAAGTCAAACCCCACGGATACGGCGCTCACGTTAGCAAAATTAGCATGATTCATTTCATGGACTGTTGTAGCAACAACGAGAAAGCAATTTAGCAGAAAAAAACAAAAACAAAATATGATCCAACCTTATAAGGATGTGACCCGAAAGAAATCACCTGAGTGCTGAATTACGTTGCTGTATACTGGATTCAGTCTGGTTTTTATGATTCATTGATTTCACCTGGATTTGTTACTTTATTATAAGGATTATATTTTCTAAAAGGTTGTTTCCAAAATACTCTGAACCCGAGTCCGCTGCCAGACGCGAGCCCTCTCCCTGTGAGCCTGGCGCCGTGTCGGTCTATGCACCAATGAGCGAGTCTCATTAGCCTGTGTTCTGTCAGCGCTGCTGGTCCTTTCACTGACCGGGGATTTTTACTTGGGCTGCTGGTGTTGGCTAACAGTTCGGTGTTCTCCGGGTCTCAAACTGAGTACACATGGAATGGGTGATTTATTTCAATTTTTGGTATTTTTACTTCTCGGTTTGACTGTAGGCTGCCAAGTCGAGCACTGCTGATGTTTTCACCCAATGCTAATTGGCTACTCAATGCCAACTCTATAGTTACGACACTCCCTGCTCAGCTGGTGATTACTTATGAGTCCTTGTTGCATGTGTGTGTGTGCGCGTAATTGTGCCAGACTCCGTCTTACCATACTGTTTTTTTACACTGCTGACAATAAGATTCCTACAAACAAGTCAAGCAGATAATTCCTGTTTGCACAGAATTACTGAACACAAGCCAAGTGATAGACACAAGATATTATACACCTTAAAGCACAATGGGAAATTTGCACTTCTATACTATGACAGAAAAGTCTTCTATACGATCGTATTACTGAGACAATTCTTAACACGGTTCTTCTAACAGAGACTTGGTCCTTGACTTTATGCATATATCATGCACCAGCCTGGGTTTAGTCACGTACAGAGTAGATAAACCTTTAGCAGTAAGTCAAAGTTACCAATTTTTTATTTATTTTTTTTAAACATCCTAGTGGAAAATCTTTACAATTTAAGTAGCAATTGTTTCAGTAGATGTACTGTATGTACAACAAATCCTTAACACACAATAAGGCTCCCCATCACATTACAGCTGTAAATTATTACTGAATTCCATTTAGTGAGCTGATAATCAAAGCAAAAACCAAATCAATGATAACCACTGGTCCTAATAGCTGATGACTAATCACCACTAATCACCACTGTCCTCACTAATCAGACAGTTCCCCAAAACCAATCACTGGCCACCATTACTCTTAATCCACCAATCACTGGCCACCATTATTCTCAATCTGCCAATCACTGGCCACCATTATTCTTAATCCAATGATCACTGGCCACCATTATTGTTAATCCACCAATCACTGGCCACCATTATTTTCAATCTGCCAATCACTGGCCACCATTATTCTTAATCCACCAATCACTGGCCATCTTTACTCAATCCACCAATCACTGACCACCATTATTCTCAATCTGCCAATCACTGGCCACCATTATTCTTAATCCACCAATCACTGGCCATCATTACTCTTAATCCACCAATCACTGGCCACCATTATTCTCAATCTGCCAATCACTGGACACCATTATTATTAATCCACCAATCACTGGCCACCATTATTCTTAATCTGCCAATCACTGGCCACCATTATTCTCAATCTGCCAATCACTGGCCACCATTATTATTAATCCACCAATCACTGGCCACCATTATTCTTAATCTGCCAATCACTGGCCACCATTATTATTAATCCACCAATCACTGGCCACCATTATTCTTAATCCACCAATCACTGGCCACCATTATTCTTAATCTGCCAATCATTGGATACCATTATTCTCAATCTGCCAATCACTGGCCATCATTATTCTTAATCCACCAATCACTGGCCACCATTATTCTTAATCCACCAATCACTGGCCACCATTATTCTTAATCCACCAATCACTGGCCACCATTATTCTCAATCTGCCAATCACTGGCCACCATTATTCTCAATCTGCCAATCACTGGCCACCATTATTCCTAATCCACCAATCACTGGCCACCATTATTATTAATGCACCAATCACTGGCCACCATTATTCTTAATCCACCAATCACTGGCCACCATTATTCTCAATCTGCCAATCACTGGCCACCATTATTCTCAATCTGCCAATCACTGGCCACCATTATTCCTAATCCACCAATCACTGGCCACCATTATTATTAATCCACCAATCACTGGCCACCATTATTCTTATTCCACCAATCACTAGCCACCATTATTGTAACTTGACAAATCACTGATCATTAAATCATCAACCTTTATTTTCGTGTGTTTTGATAAATTCTTTATCAACAGTTCCACACAGGCCACTGATGTCCACCTCCCATGCCTCATTCTTTCGCTTCTTTTCATCTCATACATTTTCCGCCACACAGTCCGACATTTCAGAGACACGGTCTTAACTTCCACATTTCTGCAGATGACATTTAGATAAATGTGGTTATGCAGTCTAGCGCGTCTCTGCCTCCTACCTTATTAATCGGAATTTAAATCCGTGATTAGCTTTGAAAAAGCAAACGATTTATTTAGTATTCAGGGTCCTCAATTCTTTAACGTTCTACTTCAATGCACTTCGCTTGTATCGATTTGTTGCTTGAATATTTCACCGTTATGTACATCAGGATTCTGGTGTCGTTTTGAATGAAGTTGCTTCTTTTAACACTTTCATCGCTTGGTTTATCCTTTATGAGCTGAAACCTCTAACTAACTGTGACGCATTTAAGGGGCTTTTTACACCTGGTCACTTCATGCGTTTTCTGTGATCCGATAGCTATCCGATGGTAAAAAGACCAGGTCTAAATGCCCTCCGAAACGTTTTGGAGACGGATATAAATCCGACGGTACAAACCCCTTCAGGAGGAGGTCTGGGACGCGTTTCAGATGAAACTGGACAGGTGTAAATGAATGTGGTTGTTCAAGCCACATACGTCAGCGCTATACTCCTCCCAAACGGAAGTACGTCACTCGCAGGTGACTCACGTCATCTATCGCACCAGAAAGAAACATGTTTCCCCACCAGTGCTGGCTCTGATCTTTCACCCAGGTGTCTCGTTGGGTCTTAAAATGCACTGCTGCCGCCAGCGAAAATGCAGCAAACAGTAAATGCTGTTTTTTTGTAGCAACCGCATGTGTTCTATTTCAATTACACCGGAAATGAGGTAAAATATATTAGCATTTTGGGCGGGAGTAGAAAGATCGGATTGATATCCGATTCGCCGAGACGCATTAAATGTGGCCGAACAGTTTTAACAAATCAGATAGCTATCGGATCAGAGAAAACACATGAAGTGACCGGGTGTAAAAAGGCCGTAAGAAAACTGACCTGACTGTGCATGTCAATTGCGGCATGGCGTAAAGATTTTCTTAAATACGTAGATAACCTACGTAAACGCAATTTCTGGTCATTACTCCGGTTATCAAGAGAAGCAGCTGTGAACCTCCAACTCTTCACCACTTGGCTCTAGTCGCTCTGTTTCTGTGCTTGTTTCTAAATCTATTCCCTCCATCTGCCAGCTTGATCTCTTTCCAGTCGTCCTCGTATGTTCGTCATGCCCCATTTCCCACTTCATCAATAAGTCCTTTCCATCCGGTTCTGTACTTCTGCACTTAATATAACTAATTCTGAAAGAAACCTGAAGAAATTGAAGAAAATACAGTAGACACCTCAGGCAACACTATCATATCTGACAAGGGTGTAAATCTTTGTTGTTAATTGCTGAAAGGGTTCTGTTTTTGCAGCAGAAAATTTGCAAATGCACAAAAAGTGTAGAACTAGCATTCGTGGTAACGACATACGGACACTGAGGAGCTACTTAAGAAAAAATTATTTTTCAATCTGTATTTTGGGTGGGGGGGCACGGTACCTCCAGGGTTGGGGGTTCGATTCCCGCCTCCACCTTGTGTGTGTGGAGTTTGCATGTTCTCCCCGTGCCTATAGATGCTATAACGTAAGTGAGACCAGGAACTAATCTGTTTCATGAACATTAAATGTAACAGTAAATGGATCAAAAATTATCGTCTTGTATTGTAAGTATTTTATGAGTCGTAACCAGTTTAAATTTTTATCCATCTGCTGCGAAGTGAGAGGAATAAAACAGAATAAAATATTAAGTTATTATTTATCTCTAACATTTATCCCTAGTGGGGGCACGGTGTCTTAGTGGTTAGCACGTTCGCCTCACACCTCCAGGGTTGGGGGTTCGATTCCCACCTCCACCTTGTGTGTGTGGAGTTTGCATGTTCTCCCCGTGCCTCGGGGGTTTCCTCCGGGTACTCGGGTTTCCTCCCCCGGTCCAAAGACATGCATGGTAGGTTGATTGGCATCTCTGGAAAATTGTCCGTAGTATGTGAGTGTGTGAGTGAATGAGAGTGTGTGTGTGTGTGCCCTGTGATGGGTTGGCACTCCGTCCAGGGTGTATCCTGCCTTGATGCCCGATGACGCCTGAGATAGGCACAGGCTCCCCGTGACCCGAGGTAGTTCGGATAAGTGGTAGAAGATGAGTGAGTGAATGAGTGTATTTTGGGTCACATTGTTGTATGTCTTTATAAACGTGTGAGAAAACATTTTCTGATGATCCCAGAATTCTGATGACTATTCCTGACTTATGGACTATTCCATACATGAAGTGGCGAATGTGTTCATGTAACAGGGTTCAGGCTAAAATGTACATATTTGATCATCTATAACAGATGACTCGTGTAAAATAGCGTCTCAAGCATGAGATTAAACGGATCCATACATGAATGCATAAATAATATCATTATAATAGTATATATTATAATAATGCTTATTGTTAAGGATTCCATCTGAAAGTGCTGGAGATTTTGTTAACCGTTAACGTTATTTGTCTAAATAATGCTTCATAGATTGTTGTGTCTTTTAAATTTAAAGGAAGGTTAAAAATCTACAAGCCTTCTCAGATTGGTCTCTAAAGATCTTCTGTCTCGGCTGTTTCTGTTGCCGTCGATTTTTCTTATTCTGATGAAGCATGGTGCAGCCCTTGACATGCTGAATCATGACATTCATGACAATTTCTATTTCGCTGCTCGTGGATGATTTACATCTCATCTGGCAGACTCTGCTTAGAATTAATCGATAAATATAAATCCTCCTCCACCGCTGTGACATAACGAGTCCCTTAAAGCTCAGCTTTCGGTTCCTTTCTGTCACGTATATACAGTACGCATGACATGGCCCATATATACATGGTTCTTCCTAAAAGTTTGAAGCACACAAGTGTATACTGTAGAATGTCTTTTACAGTTTCCCTTCATTGGCATTGACTAATATTCCCAAACCCTGTTCCGACATGACAACGCCCCTGTGCACAAAGCCAGAGCTCCATGAAGACATGGTATGGAGGTGAAGGTTGGAGTAGAAGAACTCAAGAGACCTGCACTGAGCCCTGACTCTGACTCAACCTTACTGAACACCTTTGGGATGAACTGTGGGATGTGATAGCTCAGTGGCTCCCTAACCCTATCCCTAACTTCTTTCTTTTTTTTTTTTTAATTTTATATTTAGTTTAGTTTGGTTGTTGTTGTTTAGGTGGAGGCTTTAAATAAGCCCTTCGGGTTTTTTGCCTCTCCCTGCACAATATATGGATTGTAATTTTTTTTTTCTTATTGTACATATTTTTCGGGGCACGGTGGCTTAGTGGTTAGCACGTTCGCCTCACACCTCCAGGGTTGGGGTTTGATTCCCACCTCCACCTTGTGTGTGTGGAGTTTGCATGTTCTCCCCGTGCCTCGGGGGTTTCCTCCAGGTACTCCGGTTTCCTCCCCCGGTCCAAAGACATGCATGGTAGGTTGATTGGCATCTCTGGAAAATTGTCCGTAGTGTGTGATTGTGTGAGTGAATGAGAGAGTGTGTGTGTGTGCCCTGTGATGGGTTGGCACTCCATCCAGAGTGTATCCTGCCTTGATGCCCGACGACGCCTGAGATAGGCACAGGCTCCCCGTGACCCGAGGTAGTTCGGATAAGCGGTAGAAAATGAATGAATGAATGAATGAATGTACATATTTTTGTATTTCTGCAAACAATAAAAAAATCAAAAATAAATAAGGGGTTAAGGTGTTCGACTACTGATCGGAAGATCATTGGTTCGAATCCCAGGTCCACCAAGTTGCCACTGCAGGGCCCCTGAGCAAGGCCCTTAACCCTCAATTGCTCAGGTGTATAAACTGAAATAAGACAATGTAAGTCACTCTGGATAAGAGTGTCTGCTAAATGCTGTAAATGTAAATGTAACTGGACCTGAACTCTCCTCAACATCAGAGTGTTTGCTCACTACCTTCAGAACCTAATCTAATCTTATCTAATCTAGAGAGAAATACTTATAAAACTATAAATACTTTGCACTGTGTGTGCTTTCTCTACTTTCTTTATCCATCAAGCTTCAAATGCAACCTCGGTATGATCCTATATGCCGTTTTGTTGATCCCGGTGTAATCCCAGTACAAAAGAACACCAGTACAACCTGTAAAACAACAAAAACAACAACACAACGACTAGCGCACGATCTCTTCGTATTTGTTTTAGAAATAATGACCCTACCCTTTAGAAACGACGATCTGTTGATCAGTAATCTATTCGTATTTGGAGGATGCATCCCTGTGATATCATAGATGAAGAAATATCCAGGCGGTACACGCAGTCGGCTTAAATAATTCATCATGAGCAAAGTTTCCTCTGTACATCTGTGGCTGCAGGAAGTGAAACCTGAAAAGCCTGAAACCTCCCACACAAACATATATACGTCTTATTCACAGCTGTGCAGACGAACCTGAGATTTATAAGTGCAATCGCACAGCTCTGCCTCCTACATCGTTAAACGGCTCAGATCCAGAATTAAAATAAATAAATAAATAAATAAATGAATAATATAATAAAATAAATAAATATATAGTGTGAGTGAATGAGAGTGTGTGTGTGTGTGTGTGTGTGTGCCCTGTGATGGGTTGGCACTCCGTCCAGGGTGTATCCTGCCTTGATGCCCGATGACGCCTGAGATAGGCACAGGCTCCCCGTGACCCGAGGTAGTTCGGATAAGCGGTAGAGAATGAATGAATGAATGAATGAATGAATGAATGAATGAAATAAATATATAAAGCTTGGCATTCTGGAAAATCTATTTGCAAGATTTATTAATGTATCATTAGATATCATTATAGATCAGCAGCCCTATTCAAATTCACACTTCAGGGGATTTATCTGATATCATATTAGTACCGATGACGGATAATTACACGTACGAGACGTATTTGCTGTTGGTGGTTTTATTTAATTTGATTAAATAAGCTTCATCTGGACAGCAGATCGTTTGTTTTTTTCGATTGCTAAAAGATTTATGAAGTAAAAGGACATGCTGAGTTTTATAAATCACTTCTCTGGATTAAATCAGCAAGTTAAATTCAGCAAAAAGGCAAAAAAAAAAGGCAAAAAAAAAAAAAAAATGCACTGACCTGAAAAAGTGGTTGTAAGAGGTCATGATGCTTATAACTCGCACAGGTCTAAATCACACAAAAAAATGTCATTATATCTATTTTTTTGTTTTGGAAATATATTCATAAAAAAAGACTGGAATAGTTTGATTTTTCTGAAGTTTAAAAATTAGCCCTGTTTATCTTTCCAAGGTAGCAAAATGAAATAGAAATGACCTTTTGATTTATTTTTTACACTCTAAAGGTGAAGCTGTATGTCATACTCTTGTTATTACTTGAATGATTTATTTCTAATATTAATTTTAAATATTAGCTCGTTTTTAATTAATAATACATTTTTATTATTTTGAAATTAAAAAACTGAAAATTTCAGCTATAAGTCCAATGTACTTTTTCAATTTCTAAAACTTTCTGTATTTCTTTATTTAATGAATATTTATATTTAGTGGAATATTTGTGAAAGTTTTTTTTTTTTCCCAGTTAGTTACATTAATAATGATAAAACAAAATAAATCTATTTAAATTTAGTACATTGCAGGTGAATAACAGAATTTTTGAAAAACAATAAATTCCACAAAATATCTTCAGCAGGTGACTGATACGATTTCTTTTTTTTTTTTTTTTTGGCTTTGGACCTTTTTCAAAATTTGCATTTGTTTATGCAAATGAAGCTTCATCTACTTACATGCGTGTACATTTGCATACCTGCATACTGCACTAAACCAAAACTGTAGAGTTTCAGTTGATCTTAGACTCGTTTATTCACGAAAACACCAGTCAGGCTTAGAAAAATTTACGCTTAGAATTTTCTCCTAAAATTCAAGATTAAATTTATCATCAATCTAAAAAGATACCATTTCAGGAAATTTCTCAGAAATTAGATTCTCAATCGGAATAAAACTTCAATTCTTATCTTAGAAATAAAAAAGCATATTAATGACATTGTGATTTCTTCCCTCTTTTTTGGTGATCTTTAATTCGTTGATTTACATTAAAAGAAAATGAACGTTTGCATATACGAATATGTTTGCATTTCGAATTCAAAATGGGCGGGGCTTAACATCTTCCTCACAGTTACTATCCTCTATTTGATGATGATTACAAAGTGGACAAAAACAGTGAAATAAAAATATTAGTATAGAGATTAGATATTTCATTACTAGAGGTCAAGTGCAGACATGTTATAGGTGCAATCTTTAAAAAAAAATAATAATAATTTAATTATTGATGTGGCCAAAATGGTCATTTTTACCTGTAGTGTCTTGATGTATATTTTTAGAACATTTAACTCTTTATAAAACTTCAAAATACAATAGATTTTTATTATCTGTTTATTATCTATTAGGGATGAAAGCAACCATGAAAACACATTTAATGTCCATGTTTCTGTTTCTGTAGAAGTCTGTTTGCTTTAAAAAGAAGCCCATGTAAGAAATAAAGGCCACAGACACCACAGACTGTGACCTACAATAAATCAGGACATTTAAATGAGCTTTCTGCAGCCAAGGGAATCGATCACAGAGAGGAAGCTCACGGTAACCTATTAAAAAAAAATCCAGGATAAATTTTTTTTTTCAGAGGTGGAAGGAACCTTACGGAAAATACGAAGAAAACATGAACGACCCATAGAAAGAAATCCCAAGCTCTTGAACATACATATGAAGAATTCAACACCATCCCCACAGTCTTTACATTAATATGATTCATATGTGTGATGCTGATTTTAAAGTTCAAAGTATTTATGAAATCAATGTATAAAATTCTATTTATGATAAACGAAGGATAGAAATAGAACACGGCTCTACACTCCTTAAAAAGAAAGGTTCTTTAGTGGTCCTTCGAAGAACCTTTGTCGCTCACAGGATGTTTGCATTGCACCAAACGTTCTTTGTAGTGGAAGGATTTTAGGCCATAAAAATGTTCTTTATGGTGCAAAGATAAAAAGAAATTCTTTTACTGAAAGGTATTCAGTCTATATGCTTACCAAGGGAAAATGAAGATAAATCTCTGTTTGCAAAATAAATAAATAAATAAATAAATAAATAAATAAATAAAATGAAAATTAAATTAAAAAGGTTGCGTAACCATATGACATTTCGGGAAAAAAAAAATATAAGACTACATTAGACTGGATACTTTATCAGATCAGGACATTTTAATGATCCTTTTCTGCTCTTGATGAGTGAATCATTAACTGATGACATTTCCAAACTTTCACCATTTCTAATGTGGGGAAAAAAAAATATAATAAAAATAGTGAGGAATTTAAGTCTTTACAAATTCCATATAAGCCTCTAGAGGTTTGATGGGTTTTTAAAACGACGATGATGATGATGATGATGATGAGTGTAGGACAACTTTATAGAAGAAGGTTCTACCACCAGACAAGCCTTCATGACCTCATGGCTTATTTGAGAGTTTGTGTGAATTTAACACAAGAAACCACCAAAATTATGGAACAATTAAAACCCCACACTTCTCAGGTGAAGAGCATGAACTCATCATGTTATGCCCTGAAGTTGCACCCGTGCATTTAAATAATCAGACATCTCATGGGGAAAAAAATAAGCACCATCAGCTTTTTTTAATCAGTCATTTGATGTGATGTAACCAAGATAACAAGACAAGCGACTCGTTTTAAACACAATCGTCATGTCGTGAAAAGAAACCGAAACACAGGCGCCATGACATCTCTCCTGCTTTAAACACCACAAAACACCGGACTCACGTATGGAAACACACGCCGACCTTCACGTGCACTGCGTTCCCCATCACACCACTTACTGTACGACGAGCTGTTTTGTTTTTTTTCGGACTAATTAAAAAACGACATAACTTGTTACTCTGTATCGAGTCTCACGTGTCAAAATGTCACTCAAAGCTTCAAAGCCACTAAATTATAAAGCCGACATGTACACAAACGATTAAATACAACACCACACAACACAAGACACTTAAACACAACATGGTGTAGAGTTTATAACACAATCCTGAGCGGTTATAAGCCTGAGCATTATTTTTTATTAAATCCTGAATTATTGTACTTTATCTCCGACTTTAAATGCCGACATGAGGGAGTTTAAATGTCCAGACAGCTGCTGGAGGTGTTGTGTGTTGTGTGTGTTGTGTTGTGTGTTGTGTGTCGTGTTGTGTGTCTCAAGCTGTTTCAGTTCAGCAGGTATTCTGCTTTAATATCCGTGCGAAAGATCAGAGAAGAACCTGGTTGATGAGGACCTGGTCTCTCTCTCTCTCTCTCTCTCTCTCTCTCACTCACACACACACACACACACACACACACACACACACACGGAGGGTCGCTTCCTTTCACCCGTTAATGAGCTGAGTGAGAACGTCGGGGCTTTTTTTCCGTCCACGCACCAACTCTTACTTCCTAATTCCTCCATTTGTCAGTGTGTGAAGTATCTGACATATCTGAACAGAACAGGAGTAAACAAAGCTTTACCTCGTAAAGCTCCCCCGATGCCATGCTGGAGTGCCGACGCGGTCCCGACCTGCGTCTCCGGGCTGATTTGCCCCCCGCCCCGTTAGTGAGTCCCGGTAACGCCGTGTATGAACCCGGCAGCCGCGTTACTGAGCTCTCTGGCAGGCAGCCGCAGTAACGCTGAACAGTAAAGCAGGCAGTGTTAATCGAGCGCGGCTCAGATGGATGGATCTCTCCAACACACCTCCAATAAACGTGTCGGGGACAGCGGGGTGGTGCTGTTGGCTCATTAACCCGCACAACACGCCAGGGATTAGCAACTGAACATCATTTCACTCATATATCTACTGTACTAGCGACACCTTTAAAAAAAAATTGTTTATTGTTTAAAAATTTTTTAACTGTGCACTAAAATGCACATTGGACTTATTACTAGGTATCTTGATGCATTGTGCGTTGAAATTGATCTGATCAGTAAGAAACTGTTACTAATTCTCTTTTTATTGTGATGTTGGTTATTAATTAATTCATTAATTGATCTATTTCGTATGTGTGTGTGTGTGTGTTTTTTTTTCATTTGTTTTCTTTCTGCGTTTCTTATTTTTTGGTTTTGTATCAGAGACCCTATGGTTGTCAAGGAATGTTCGGTTCATTGATTGTAATTTACATTATTTACATTTACAGCATTTGGCAGAAGCCTTTATCCAGAACGACTTACATTTTATCACATTTTTTTATACAACTGAGTAAGTGAGGGTTAAAGGTGAGGTCTCTGTTGTTTGAAAGCCAACGTTGACATATAAAATCACCAAAACAAACACACCCCTAACCCAAATGGGTCCCACCCCTGTATCGATAGCTCCGCCCACACATACATACGTAACCCAGGCGACTAATGGAAAGAAACGTGTCTTTATCATAGCTGAAGGGAAGAACAATACGATTGCAGATAAACAAACAAGCAAAAATGACACACAAGCGTAATCATGTAAAGGACAAAGGCACATATTAGTTCTGTGTAACAAAACAAAACCAACGTTACTCACCTATCGAGAAGGAAAGTTCTCTCCAGCGCTGGAAAGCTGATCCTATATTAACACGTCCTACTTCTTACCTTATCGTAAGCCTTTCTTCGCTTTCTTTCTTTGTTTTTATCCTCCATGTCAATGTCAAAACCGCTTTCTGCTAATGTCACACATGCGCACTGAACACTCTCTCCGCCCATATTGACAAGACACGCCCCTTTCTGCTCATTGGCTACACGTTTGTTTTGTATTTGTTTTGTTTGGCGGCCCAACGCAGTTTTCTGAAGCATTTCTCAAACAACAGACACCCCACCTTTAAGGGCTTTGCTCAGGGGCCCAACAGTGGCAGCTTCGTTGACCTGTGATTTAAACTAACAACCTTCTGATTGGTGGAACAACACCTTAACCACTAGGCTACAACACTGTACAACACTGCAATTTGTTTTATTGTCTAATAATAAGAAAAAAAATAAAATTAAATGCTCATTGGTGATGAAACACATCTGCAGACAGCTTGACTCGGTGACTTTAACTGTTACTACTGCACACATTTGCACACAGTCACCTCTGACTGCACATTTGCACTTTAATCTACATTTTCTTCTACATTGTTTCTTACATTGCTTACATTCTGACCTCATACTTCACACCTACCTCATACTGTACTTAACACACCATAGCTCTATGATGCTTAAATCTTTATCTTTAATTTCTGTTTATTGTTTAAATTCCTACTTCATTACCCATGCGGCTCGGTCGGTAGTAACGGCATTTCGTTCTTTTGTATACTGTGTATGTGGAAGAACGATAATAAAACTTGGGTTGAGGTAAAGGTTCAATCAAAGCTCACTCTCTATTTTAAAATTCATGAATTAAATTGAATTAAATTTATTAATTGATTTTTTTTCTTTAACATGTGCAAATTCTAATTAAACAATAAAAAATCCTTTATTTCAAGAAAGAAGCAAATGACCTGCTGAAAGAATAAGAGCATTTAAATCAGTAGAATCCTCATTGGCCCATATTCAGGATCTTCTCACTTCTCGCTATTATTTTTTTTATAATAAAGGTAATGAATAATATCATTAGTGTAATATAACATCCTCACTTCCTGTCTGTGGTGCATGAGCTTGTGCTCTGATAGAGTCTTTCACACCTTGTACAGTGGAACATCTCACCATTTCCTCTCTTTTCCTTTCAGGTCCTGACACCTTTCAGGTGGCTGTTGAATAAACCCTAGAAATGTTCAGCAATGTGGACTTCAGACGTCATGCCAGGCTTTTGACTACAGCGCAATAAAACACTTTCTTTCTTTCTTTCTTTCTTTCTTTCTTCTTTCTTTTTTTTTCTTCCTTGCTTTCCTTTTTTCCTGATATTTTCCATGAAGTGCCATTGTTGACTGGATTTCACAGGACTTTTAAATCGTGCTGTCGTTTGGGAATGATTTCATCTGAAGGCATTAACGGCTGTCAGACAGTCTAGCCGCCGTAGCTGTGGATTTTGATGTGATGCAGTGATTGGAATGTAGATTAGACACTCTGGAGTGTCCTTATCAAATCTCAAGGTAAAAACACTGCAAATAGAAAGAGTTCTCTCAGAAAGGTGGCTGATTTGGCTGAGATTGAGGATGAGAACTTGAGCATTTAATGTGTTTTACATATACAGGAAATAAATCAGAAGAAAGCGTGATTAGTGTTTTATTTATTTTTTTTTCGGGACTCTTAATGATTCGTTTTTTTCAGTCGCTTAAGATGCTGGAAATGTTTTAATCCGACACTGAGGATTTATCGCTCTGAAGGAACCTTTTAAGGTTCTACATAGAATCTGACATAGAATTGTACACTCTTACAATTTATAGTTTAAAGAACCTTTTTCCATTGAAAAGGACTTTTTGTGTAATGGAAAATGTTCCATGAATGTTAAAGGTTCTTCATAGAATCCATACACCTTGATAAAGAACCATTTAAAAACCTTTATATTTAAGAGACAAGCCTTAATCGTAGTGTGTAAATTTTGCTTTTTTAATCATACACGATATGACGACATGTCCTTAAAATGTCTAGGGAGAAAGGAGTCACAAAAGTGGTTTAATATTCAATGAGGCTGCCCTCTGCTGGTGTGGAGTACAAACAGCTTGCACTGGACTGGCACTTTGTTGCTGGTCGATTGGTCGAGACTTTATTTATTTTTCTCCAGCTCTTGTATCAGCATTTTCCTTTTCATCTTTGCTGTGCTTGGCCTGGATTCTGACTGATTTGTAAATCCTTGGGATAAGCATCTGCAAAAAATGTAAATAAGGATGAACTGTGTTGCTCATCCAGAGCTCATCATCATTACACGCCCGTCCTCCACATCTCCATTAGCTTCCGGTCAAATAAGATTACAGAATCCTTCTGCTCACTGACAAATGCGCTTCAGGACATCTGAAAGTCTTCTTTTTCTACTTCTGTAATAATTACTTTAATAATCAGATTAGAGAAGAATCACAGCAATCTACTCGCAAATCCTTGAGCTGAAGAGTTGATTTGAATTTTAACTCAAGATGCATTACAAAAAAAATAAATAAATAAGTAAATTATGCAAAAAATAAAAAGATAATTTTTTGCTATTTGACACCTATAAACTAAGTTCCACAAATATCTGATACTGTGCTGGTTTACTTTTACACGTAAAACGCTAATCCTAGTTTAGCGTCTATCTTTTCATGATAAAGCACAGACGGCTTGAAATAAGAGCGACTAATATAATTATTCTGAAAATATCCAGCTTTGGAGCTACAACATCTCAATACAATACAAACTGATTAAACACCTTAAACCTAAAACTCAGCACGAGGAGGTCATAGCTAGCAGCACACAGCTGGTTCGTCGAGAAAAATATCCGTTTAGTCAATGCTAGGGAAGTGAAAATACCAGCTCTTATGCTTATGTTTGTCGTTCTTGACAGTTAGCTGCTACGGGATATTGTCACCGAGTGACTGGGACACAAACAAAGTGTCTTAACTGCAAGACAACTCCGTCCAAGCTCACTTAGATTTCTAGCTAATGCACTTAGTTTAAAATCAACTTGCTAACTATCCAGGGGTGTAATCTGGTGATATAACGAGTTGGATTGATGCATCATATATAGATTCGTATTGATTATAAATTAATAATGAATGAGAGAGTCAATCACTCTCACTCACTCACTCATTTTCTACCGCTTATCCGAACTACCTCGGGTCACGGGGAGCCTGTGCCTATCTCAGGCGTCAAGTCAGGATACACCCTGGACGGAGTGCCAACCCATCACAGGGCACACACACACACACTCTCATTCACTCACACAATCACACACTACAGACAGTTTTCCAGAGATCCCAATCAACCTACCATGCATGTCTTTGGACCGGGGGAGGAAACCGGAGTACCCGGAGGAAACCCCCGAGGCACGGGGAGAACATGCAAACTCCACACACACAAGATGGAGGCGGGAATCGAACCCCCAACCCTGGAGGTGTGAGGCGAACGTGCTAACCACTAAGCCACCGTGCCCCCTGAGAGTCAATCAGTTAATGTATAAATTATGTGGATAATGTAATGTAATAATAAAAAAAAATTGCAAGGTGATTAGCTTTGAGAGCTTCTTTAACCGGTACTTCTTTTACTAGTACAATGCTGTTGTGTTCTCCTGGACGAATGGAAATGGATTCATGAGATATTTTTAATCAGTATAAAGTAATGACTGATGTTTTATCTGTGAGTCTGATATAAAATGTTCTTTCAGCGTCTTTTAGACGTGTGTTTTTCCCTCTGTTGATGATCTTACACTGAATTTTAGTGTTGAAGAGAAATCTGAGCTGCTTTTTAGATGAACAAACACTCGGAGCTTCTCAGAGAGCAGAAATGGGTTCGATATCAACGTTTACTCTGAACATACAAACATCTGTGTGGGAATAATTAACGTTTTTGTTTATTTCTGAACTTTTCTATGAATCTATCACCTCTAGTGTTGTAGAGGAAAACAGAAATAGTGATGAAACTTTCATATGAGCTTCATATTAACACCACTGTGGAGTGAGACATGACAAAGACACTCAGTCATCAACATGAACACAATAAACCAGGAGGAAACAACATGTATTAAAATTGAAGCAGATTCAGTAGTTTTGTGTAATGTATCTCAAAACTTTGCCTTATAAACTGACATCATATCACATGTGGCTCAGCGGAGTTTCACACAATAATGTGAAATGCTAATGTTAATGTTAAGCTAATGTTATAACAATAATAGCTAATGTTATAAAGAACAAGCGTGTCATAAATTAAGATTTAGGTTAAATATGATTGAGGTTTAATCTGAACAGAACAATATCGATGCAACTCTATTGTTAATAGAGATTCTCAATTCGTTCAAAATGTTACAAAGGTTAAAGTTAGGGGCGGGGTTATGGGCGGGGTCAGGATTCGTCCATTTTTTTTATAGCTTCATTTGTATGAAACGAAAAAAAAAATCCAAGCACATTTCTTCTCTAATTCATTAATACTGGGAGCTGAGAACTAACAAGTGTTCTGTTTATATCTTGAAATGTACCAAAGTCATGAATTATCTTTATAATAAAAGGAAAATTATTCTTTTTTTTAATTGTAGAAGTGTTCCGTCATCAAGACAACCTCTAGACATCCTCTAGAGAAGACATATTCATATCTTTTACTTTAGATCAACCGCTCGAGCGATGGGTCCCAAAGCTGTAGCTGTAACTGCGAATACCTCTGACAAGCACAGCTGAATTATTCACGAGCTCCAGATCTGACCTCGAATACACAAATTCAACCTGCTGTTAAAGTTATCTAACAAGTCAGAACAGTGAAGGAGCTGCTGAGGAAAGTGCTCCATGATGAATACCATACCTTCACCACCGATGCTAGTCTAGTCTCAATAATATGATGTTCCAAACTTTAGCATCTGAAGGAAACTGGTGTATATGGTGTTTATAAGATGGCCAAACCAGTTGTTTACCCACAACTGCATGGTTGTATGTTCAAATCTCAGCTGTAACAAAGCTGCCAGTGGTGGACCCATGAGCAAAACACTTAAACCTCAACTGCTCAGTGTTGTAACCTTTATCATTATGAACGTTAAAAAATGTACAGAAAAAATAGCAGATGCAACAAATATCAGATGCTTCATATCCTGTAGGCAAAGTGCCTGAGGGTGAAGCTAGGAATGATCTGGTTCTCATGAAACTGCAGGTCTACCTAAACGAGATGGTCAAAGGCTAGAAATGATCTGACTCCATCAGTTCCAACAATAACAACAATTCATGCTATTGAAGAAAGCCAGGGCTAAAGATGATGTGGGCTTTCAACAAGCTGTTAAAAAGCTGATTGTATTTTCTGCAACTCCAGATAGGATCCAGGATTCACCATTAGTTCTTATTATTCCTTCCTTGTGTCCTCCCTTCCTTCCTTCCTTCCTTCCTTCCCTCCTTCCTTTCTAATTCATCTTCAGAATCTGTTTCATCCCGCTGGATCCGGAGCCGTTCATGGGATCGGTATATGGGGTCCGAGTCAGGAACGCACCCTGGATGAGATGCTAATCCATCACCACACACACATCACACACTCCTTCACACCTCATCTTTCTACCAGAATGATTTGCAATGTTGGAGAAACTGGAGGAACCCATTCAAACACGGAGAGAGCATGTGAAACGTTCAGAGCTACTCAGTGTATTATCCTGAAATGGTCCAGCAATTTTCTACTTCATAACTTCATTCTTCCACCAGAAGAGAAGGATGCCCATGACAAAAATGAGCAGAATGACCAGACTGGACAGAGTAGACGTGAAGATAGTTGATGTTGCTCTTAAAGGTTTGTCCAGTTGTTCTGGCACGTCTTTCAGCACTCAGCAAGAAGGCTATCAATAGATACTGACATTTAGATATTTTGTTCCAGAGCCAATAATTCTCCAGGACAAGCAAGTGTAGTTTTGATTCTGGGTTTTAAACTCCTGCATTACATGATAAGAAGGTAGAGGGTCTAAATTTCACTGCATGAATACTAAAACCTTTCTGGGTCATGGAGATTATACAGTAGGAGGGAATTGGAGATGGGAACTGACACATGTCTCTGGAGGGAGCAATAAATACAAACGGAGATAAAATCATCCTGCAGATATTTGAAGGATCTGCGATTGGCAGGATTTTCTTCAAGGGAAACATTTCAGAAGTGTTCTGGATTTCCTGGATTACTTGAAATAATTTATCGATGTATTTCTGGCTGTTTAGAAAGTTATTCTCCCATCTGTGCTGAAACCATGAACAACCATGAATCTTCTTCTTCTTTAACTTTAATTTATTTAATCCAAGTGCAGGATATTTTTATTAGAAGAACCTCAAACTCAAAGCTAACAAGACGAGCAGAGCACACGGGTAACAAGTTGAAGCACGGACACCAAAAAGCCCTGTGGAAGTCAGGACCCCTGACAAAGACTGCTAGCTATAACAGCAGTGATGCAGGAGGTTAATAACAAACAGGCGGAATGAAATAACTGCTAACAGTCAAAAACAATTCGGATTCGCAACACTATCACTATTACCTCTTGTGGTCAAATATGAAACTGTTACGTGTGACTGAGTAAATAACAAAACTTTTTTTTTTTCTTTCTATTGCTGATTTTATAATTATTGTGAAAATCGTTGAAGTGTTGTTGTTATTATTGTTATTTAAACTTAAGATGACATTAGTTTAAACTAATCACTCAATATTTTAAGGTATTGTGTTGAAACAGGAATAAAAAAAAAACTAGTAATACAACTACAATAATAATAATTACTAGTAACACTACCAAAACAACTTCAGCTACTATTTCTAACACTACTACTTCTACTATTCTACTTTTAGTCATTCTAGTAGTACTGTATGTCTACAACAACGTCTACTACTAATACTGCTACTTCTACTATTTTGATAGTAAGACTAGTAATATTACTACAACTTCTACTACTACTATTACTACTACTATTCTACTAGTAATACTACAACTTCTTCTACTACTATTGTACAAGTAATAATACTAAAACAACAAAAACTTCTACTACTATTACTACTAGTCTATCTAGTACTACTTATACAATAACTGCTACTAATATTACTTCAACTACTCTGCTATTACTAATACTACTACTGTAATACTACTAAATTGTAATACTACTAAAACCACTACAACGTCTACTATTACTACCAGTTATTATAGTACTACTTCTACAATTGCTACTACTACTTCTACTATTCTACTATTCTGCTAGTAATACTTCTACTAGTCTTATAGTAATACTACTAAAACAACAATGCCTACAACTACTACTACCACTATTAGTGATCCTCTTACTACTTCTACACCAACTGCTACTCGTACTTCAATTACTTCTACTATTCTAATATTCTGCTAGTAATACTAGTAATACTGCTCCAACAACTGCTACTACTGCTACACTGACTACTTCTTCTACAGTAATAGTAGTAATACTACTAAAGTACTAATACTACTGCTACTGTTACTACTAGAACTACCACGGTACTAGTAATACCTCTAACACAGCTACTGCTACTCAGAGCCGATCCTGACCTCCCTGGGGCCCTAAGCAAAATTCTGCTAAGGGGCCATTGATCCCTGATGGTTATTATTTACTGAGGGATGTGCATTCATATTGACCTGGCATTATGCCCATTCCAATGTAAATCCATTGGTTTCCATATTGCATTAACGTTGTTGTAACCTTGATTGAGAGACTATAAACATTGTCATTTAGGAGCGCTATGACGCTACTTTTTGTACTGGTCCCCAAACAGATGCTGCTGTAAAGCGCTCGTGTCATTTCGTGCACGATTGCACGCGCATATGAACGCATGTTCACGCGCGGCGCGGTTATCGAGCTGCCGTTTATAAACACCGTTGCCCTTGGGCGTTTATTCACGCGAATGTTCACGCGATAAATTGTTGTGTGACACACAGACAGGACAAGAGATGCACTGGCAGCACTGCACAGCTAATTTACAGTAGCTAGTCAGATAGAGACTAGAGACAGAATCACATCAACTTAACTTTACTGTTATTTGCTCTTGCTGACATCAAACTTGAAGAGAACACAAGTTTACCTGATTGCTGTTCTCACATTTCACTTTCATTTTCATGGTCAGATGTATAGCTCCGCTTCATATTGTCATCTACACAGTAATCATTAACACGCGCTGTAAAATGAGGCAGGGGGAGGCGGGGCCTTGCGTGATTTGCGGGGCCCTACGCAACTTGCGTAGTGAGCGTATAGGGCCGATCGACTCTGCTGCTACTATTACTACTAGTAGTCACCACTAGAGTTCCTCGGTCTCACTCAATCACTCACTCATTTTCTACCGCTTATCCGAACTACCTCGGGTCACGGGGAGCCTGTGCCTATCTCAGGCGTCATCGGGCATCAAGGCAGGATACACCCTGGACGGAGTGCCAACCCATCACAGGGCACACACACACACACTCTCATTCACTCACGCAATCACACACTACGGACAATTTTCCAGAGATGCCAATCAACCTACCATGCATGTCTTTGGACCGGGGGAGGAAACCGGAGTACCCAGAGGAAACCCCCGAGGCACGGGGAGAACATGCAAACTCCACACACACACAAGGCGGAGGCGGGAATCGAACCCCCAACCCTTACTTGAAATATTATTACATAGTTGCATATTATCTGAAATTATGAAATGTCAACGCAAATAATGAGATTTTAAGTTATATACGAAGTGGATAGTTTATTATTGTTATTATTATTTTAAATGCAGTTCAGAGTTTCCATATTTGTAAAGCTGAACATGTCTCTCTGCCTTAATTACCCATGAGGAACGTCTTTATGTTTAGGTTTATTGAAACAGCAGAAAGCATGTTGATGAAGCTGAGTGTGTTTTTTTTTGAGTGACAGAGAGAAGTGTAACCAGAGCTTCTGCAAACCTCATGAAACATTGAGAAAGCAGGAAGCCCAGGCACTCATTTGTTCCCATCTCTTGTTCATCTTCCAGCCAATTAATGCATTATTCATCAGCTGTCACTCAGGCGTTCTGAAACAAATCCCATCAGACAGGATCTACAGCACAGCCCATTCCCTTCAACAGTCACTGCAGATGCTTCGGCCATTTACGTGCTTTAATAAATATTACGTCAGGAAAAGGAAATTAAAATCGTAAAGGAGAAAGACCCATCCTGTAACAGAAGCTGTGGTACGTAGCTTGGATTATTGTTTCTATAGTAACAGCTCACTCGCCAAGATGTGTATGGTAGACATGATGCAGGTGCTTTCTGATAGATAGATAGATAGATAGATAGATAGATAGATAGATAGATAGATAGATAGACAGACAGATAGATAGATAGATAGATAGATAGATAGATAGATAGATAGATAGATAGATAGATAGATAGATAGATAGATAGACAGACAGACAGATAGATAGATAGATAGATAGATAGATAGATAGATAGATAGATAGATAGATACTAAAACTATAGCTAATACTATTACTACTTATACCACTAACAGTAATACTAGTAATATTGATACAACAGTTATTACTACTATTACTAATACTTCTACTAGTAATACTATTAGTGATAATACTACAACAAAGATTAGTACTACTACTACTGCTATTACTAATATTATAACTACTAGTATTACTAGAACAACCGATAGTTTTACTACAGCTTCTGCCACTATTAGTAACTAGTATTAGTAAATTAGTACTACTGCTACTTCTATACAACTACGGTTAGTATTATTACTAATACTACCTAAACTAGTAATAGTACTAGTTATGAACGTAGATATGATATTGTTACTGCTGCTATAACAATTACTACTAGTAATAGCACTACTACGATGACTGCTACTATTCATAGTAATACTAGTTACTGCTACTACTACTAATATTATTAATCACATTGGGTAATAAACAATCTAAATATTATTCTGAGTCATAAAAATAGTTTTATGTCATTTTGTTTTCTATAATTGAGATGTTTATGTAGAGAGTAAACGTATGTAAAGAGATGTTGAGGTCGAATCCCATGTAGTGTGGATTGTAAACCACTAGATGGAACTGTAGCATCACACACTTACATCTAATTATACTACATATTACTAATAAGAAAAAGAAGCCAAACCTTTTAAAACAATATTCAAATTAGGATTAAAAATACAAGGCACATCGACATGGGATAAAAAAATAATACCATAAAAACAATTTTTAACTGTAATTAAACAATAAACAAACCCCAAAACACACAAAATAATCAGTGCAAATGTCATGAAGTAAAAAAAAAAATGTACAAAAAACCCCCCCACAAAATTATACAAAAACATACAAAATAAACAACAAACAAACAAACAAACAAATAAATAAATACAAAATTATTAAATACTCGCCTCATTTCTGTTTTACATTGATAAAATCTGTCTTCATAATTAAAACCCTGTTTTTAAAATAATGCTTTGTAAAATAAACAGATAAACAAAAGACGAAATTATGAACGGACACAATCTGTAACGTTTTTTTGTGACCTTTAGTTAGAAAACTCGATCATACACGTGGATTACTTCAGATTTACGCTTTAATTCGATCTAAAGTCTCAGTATGGAAATTTGAGGTATTGATGACATGAAGAAAAGATTTTACACTCAAGTGAATGTGTGATAAAAAATAGTTTAGAGGAAACAAACAACCTGGAGTGAAAACACATCCACTCTCTACTACGACAAACCAACAGGAAGTGACATCATTCATCAGCAAGTAAACCATCATGTCGTATCACCCTATTCATGTTCATGTCACTGTATTGTATTCATAAGCTGTATTTACTGCTGATTTCATTTAAATTGAACTTTAAATACTTTTTTAAAAATCTATTTATAATATTCTATTCCTGTTCTCTTTTTATTGCACTTGACTATATTTAAATAAAAGATAAATATAAAAAATAAAAAAGTACATAAAAATAACTATTATTATTATTATTATTATTATTATTATTATTATTATTATTATTATTAGTAGTAGTAGTAGTAGTAGTAGTAGTAGTATTTTTAGTATTCCATAAATTATTATGTATAAATAATATAAATTAAATATTTATTATTATTATGTGTAATATTATTATAATTATGATGTATAAAGAATATACATAAATTATTATTATAATTATTATTATTATTATTATTACTATTATTATTATTATTGTGAGAATTCTCTGCTCTGTTGTCATGCTTCGTGAATCCGTTATCTCTCGTTTCCCAGACGTGAACAGCAAACACACGGAAGGTGTCGAGTGTAATGTGATAATGAATATAAATAGTGTCCGATCACCATTCCTCTCTGTAAGTTACACTGCCTCCACGTTGGCGCACCAGTGCACCTGTACTTCTCCTCTCACATCATCGTTCTCTCTATCCTTCACTGATGAGTCTCATTCATCCCCATTAGCAGACCTGCGCACTCCTTCGCCTCGAACTGTGCATTATTTACTGTCGACTCCACCGACTCTGACTGCTAATGTTATGCAGACGGCCACATGTTTGTGTGTGTGTGTGTGTGTGTGTGTGTGTGTGTGTGTGTGTGTGTGATGTACGTTTGGGAGTTTTGATCCTGCTGATTGTTTGCAGACGATTCGGTTTGTTGCGTTGATGCAAGGTTTTAATGATAATGTATTGTAGAAGCACGCTGTTGTTTCTCTCTGTGCCTGTTGTCTCTCTGTGCCTGTTGTCTCTCTGTGCCTGTTGTCTCTCTGTGCCTGTTGTCTCTCTGCGCCTGTTGTCTCTCTGTGCCTGTTGTCTCTCTGCGCCTGTTGTCTCTCTGTGCCTGTTGTCTCTCTGTGCCTGTTGTCTCACTGCGCCTGTTGTCTCTCTGTGCCTGTTGTCTCTCTGTGCCTGTTGTCTCTCTGTGCCTGTTGTCTCACTGCGCCTGTTGTCTCTCTGTGCCTGTTGTCTCTCTGTGCCTGTTGTCTCTCTGTGCCTGTTGTCTCACTGCGCCTGTTGTCTCTCTGTGCCTGTTGTCTCTCTGCACCTCTTGTCTCTCTGCGCCTGTTGTCTCTCTGTACCTGTTGTCTCTTTTTTGCGCCTGTTGTCTCTCTGCACCTATTGTCTCTTTGCACCTCTTGTCTCTCTGTGCCTGTTGTCTCTCTGTGCCTGTTGTCTCTCTGCACCTCTTGTCTCTCTGCGCCTGTTGTCTCTCTGTACCTGTTGTCTCTTTTTTGCGCCTGTTGTCTCTCTGCACCTATTGTCTCTTTGCACCTCTTGTCTCTCTGTGCCTGTTGTCTCGCTGCACCTGTTGTCTCTCTGCGCCTGTTGTCTCACTGCGCCTGTTGTCTCTCTGCGCCTGTTGTCTCACTGCGCCTGTTGTCTCTCTGCATCCTGTTGTCTCGCTGCGCCTGTTGTCTCTCTGCGCCTGTTGTCTCACTGCGCCTGTTGTCTCTCTGCGTCCTGTTGTCTCGCTGCGCCTGTTGTCTCTCTGCGTCCTGTTGTCTCTCTGTGCCTGTTGTCTCTCTGCGCCTGTTGTCTCTCTGTGTCCTGTTGTCTCTCTGCGCCTGTTGTCTCACTGCGCCTGTTGTCTCTCTGCGCCTGTTGTCTCACTGCGCCTGTTGTCTCTCTGCGCCTGTTGTCTCTCTGCGCCTGTTGTCTCTCTGCTCCCTGTTGTCAAATCCCTAATTTGAACATTTTGAATCCTTTGTGTTTATCTGTTTGCCTTCGGACGAAGTTCACGTTACCACGACGACACCCCTGAGAGCCAGTAAGACAGTAAAGAGGAGTTTTACCCTCAGGGGGTTAAGTCAGTGTGGGTGGATGGAGGATGGAGGATGGAGGATGGAGGATGAGACCGAGCGCTGTCATCATCTCAAACAAAAAAGTCAAGTTTTACAACTTACACTGTTTTTAGTCTGAAAATCTGTAAGTTTTAGAAGAAAACGGCGAGCGTGAGGTTTTATTATGGAGCTTTACGACACTCAGCGCACTCACAGAAGCAGGTTTGTGATTTGTTTCAATTTACTGAGTGAACTAATAAAAGGACACAAAATGCCTTCTTGGCAATTAACGATCACAAAAGAAATCCTTTTTTTGTCTTTCTCAGTGCTGATTTCTATAACAGAAGGTTTAAATAAATGTGGACGTAAAAAGTTTTTGTGTAAAGAAGCTGTTTGTTTAATGATGGTTTACAGAAGGAGTCTCTGGTCTCAGCGCTGTGTAACAATCACTTCAACTTTTCAGACTTTATTTTGTTCTGTTGCTTTTTAACACTCATGAGAGTCAGACG
>NC_083468.1:2074264-2139264 GCF_030014155.1 Tachysurus vachellii | reverse complement strand
ATTATTAATAGTCTAAAAAAAAAAGAAAAATTAACGCACCGTTTTAAAATAGTGCAATAATATATAATTTCACTTAATTAACTTTTATAAATAAAACAGAACGAATCAGTTATAAATATAATCCAGCTGTAGTGAAGTGATTATTAGAACAGGATATATAAGGTGTAATAATGTTTTATAACTGATTTTAATGGCGGTTTGTTTCACAGATCATAGTTTATTCTTCAGGTTCGTCTTGATTTGTCTTAATCCGTGACGGAGGCTTTTAAACTCCATCTTTAAACTCTAGGTGGAGATGTTTTCCATGTTTAAACACTACGTCGAGTCTCTCAGTCTGTCCTGGAGAATCTCTACACATTATGTGGGTTATTACACAAACTGACATAAAAATTGAAATAAAAATAATTTTAAAAATAATCTCTTTACAGCTCTGAATAAAAAGCACAGTCTCGTATCATCGGATCATATAAGAGTTATAAAGTCTTGATCATCAATTAATTGATTTATTTAAATATAATAAAAATTCATTGGGCAGAAGCTTCATCTTCAAAAGAAAACACTGATATTTCTAAATCGCTATAATTCTCATAATGCTTATAATGCGTTGTAAAAATGTGCTATAAATAGCTTATGAACTCAAAACATACAGGATATTTTATGCTGTTATAATTAATAAATTCATTAGGTACGTCATTATACAGTACATCGTTATAATTATTTATGAATATGCATGACAGTTTCAAGCAATGTTTATGAAGCCTTTATAACATGTTTACAGCATGAATTATAAGCTCATGCATTTTATCAGAAATACTAAAGCTGCAGTTTGAAAAAAAAAATTTAAAATCAGGTCTCTTTCACAAAGGTGCCTTCAGTTTTTTTTTAATGTATTGGTCTTAAACATGTTATGAATACTAATGAACATGTTAAGAATGTACACCTACTGTATAAATTACAGCTATAGAGTGTGAAGAATTTTTATAAATAATTTTAATGTGTATAAAACTGTGTTATGAATGTGCAGGAAGGCCTGAGTGCATCAGGAAAGGAAAAAAATTATTATTCAAAGCCCATCTTTTAATTGCCTTAAAAGACTAGGAGACACGATGGAGGTCCAGTGAAGCGATACGCGTGAAGGTTTAATTATTTGGAAATATGTAAAAGTGTGTAATCACGTCAGCTCGTTTGTGCAGGAACGGTGTAATAAACGCAGGGAAATTTTTCTCTTTTTTGGTCACTGATCATTATGGATAGAAGCGACTCCAAACTTCAGATAATCACCGGAGAACGTCAGAGGACGGCTGTTAGCCTGTCTGTAGAGAATAAAACAATAGAGTGTGAAGTTAAAAGCAAAACATTTCAATTAACAATAAATATATTAATTTGTAAAGAGGGGGCCACGGTGTCTTAGGGTTGGGGGTTCGATTCCCACCTCCTCCTTGTGTGTGGAGTTTGCATGTTCTCCCCGTGCCTCGGGGGTTTCCTCTGGGTACTCCGGTTTCCTCCCCCGGTCCAAAGACATGCATGGTAGGTTGATTGGCATCTCTGGAAAATTGTCCGTAGTGTGTGATTGTGTGAGTGAATGAGAGTGTGTGTGTGTGTGCCCTGCGATGGGTTGGCACTCCGTCCAGGGTGTATCCTGCCTTGATGCCCGATGACGCCTGAGATAGGCACAGGCTCCCCGTGACCCGAGGTAGTTCGGATAAGCGGTAGAAAATGAATGAATGAATAAATATTATTTTTTTTATTATTCGTAGTAACGTTTGTTCGTAGTCACGTTTAATGTTGTGGAAACTTCCAGAAATTAGTTATTTCTCATTCTGACTTACGTTATAGCAGCTACAAACATTTCTTCATCATCCTCCGTTCCAAACATCATCTCCAACGTTACACACTTTTTAAATAGAAAATGAAAACCAAAATAAATAAACACCTTCTCACCAATCGGAATGAAGAATTCAGCAAGGAAAAAAAACCCAAAAAGATGCATTTTGAAGTTTAGAAATTTTTCATCCTAACTGGTGACACATCCAGAACTTTGAAGAAATGAATCACATCCAGAACTATGAAGAAATCCACCACAGATCCAGAACACAGTCGCTTTTTTTTTAAATAAACGGCAACACCAAAAAAAAAACTCCAACGCCGTAACTGTGGCTCTCGTAATGTTGTGGCTGAGATAATATCAGAGGTTCTTTGACACTACGGGCATCATACAGTTAATGTAGTGTAGATTTTTATATATTTACAAACCCGTGACAAAATTAGGAACGTTAAACATTTGCATTGGAGCGTTATTGAAGAATGTTACACCGTTAACACTCCATTAACCAAGTGCTTGTTGACTGGATATTATTGTATGTAAACTGTTGTGTATTGAGAAAAATTGTTGTCTTGTAATTTTAATGTGTATTTATTATTATTATTTTTTTTTTTTACTGGGGATCTGCAAAGCCTTTATATTAAGCTTTAAAGCTGCACCAGTCGTCCTTGTGGTTCAAACAGAAGTGTATACACAAATGATGTCTCCTTCTTTTTACTAGACAAAAAAAATACAGTTTGGTAGCTTTACTTCTGGGGGGTGTGGAAATAATGAGAGCCAAATTATAGCTCCTCCATGTCGATCCATAAGATCTCTCCATGTCGGGTTTCTTCTGGGTTTTCCGGTTTCCTCCCAACTCGTAAAAACACACGAGTGGATTGGTTACACGGAATCGTTGCCGGTTTGTTGACCTGATGTCCCACCCTGGGAACATGATCTGGTTCCACCACGACCCTGAACATGAAAATGAACATAATTAGGAACATTCTGGATTTTAATAACAGACTCAAAAGCATTAGGATGAAGCATGAAGGACATCGTTGCCTAAGTTTTTCCGCTCCTCGCTAAGCTTGAATTATGCAGCCGAAATAAAATACAATTTCAATCAATCTATTCGACGCACCCGAACAATAAATTCGAAAAATGAGCGTGTTACACAACAGCAGTCCTATCTCATATCACAGTGATTGCGGATCACAGTGATTGCAGAAGCTTGATTGCTGCCAATTTCTGGTCTTACAGCACTCTTGGCTGACGAACAAGAAACGTAAAGATCTCTCTCTCTCTCTCTGTCTCTCTCTCTCTCTGTCTCTCTCGTGCTCTCTCTCTCTCTGAGAGGAATAAAGATGTAACCGAAACTATGCACCTGCACTCTTGTTGCATGAGAAGAGAAACAGGTTAGAGGGCTGTGGACCGTGTACCACGAGCGTGTCTTGGCAGCCGAGCCCAGATTCTATTTACAGCTTTTAACAGAAATCTGATTAAGGGAGGCATTTTAAGCGGAGTGACCCGAAAGAATGAGGAATGAGAGCCGGGAGTGGGAGCCAGGAGGAACAGTAGCTTTCATTAAATCAGCGATCGATGCCAGTGCTCCTTAGAGGCTATAAAATCCCATGCAATTTCCCACATTTGTTTGGTGCTTGGCTATGCAGAGCATTTCAAACAGAGAGATCAGTTATGATGCAGATATGTGCAAGAGGAGCACGTGCATGTCTTTAATATATCAGTGTTATGGCTCGCACGACGATTCGTTATTTCCTAGCCGAGCAGTCGTTTAGAAACGACACAGAAAAGCGACACTAATTAACACAGGAGCGTTTCAGATGGAAGACTGGTATAAAACGATTATGAACTCGTTCGGTTGTTTTAATAACTGTTATCCTCATTGTTTTTTTTTTTTTGTCACTGTCGAAATGGCTCATTCATTCATTCATTCATTCATTCATTCATTCATTCATTTATTCATTTTCTACCGCTTATCTCAGGCGTCATCGGGCATCAAGGCAGGATACACCCTGGACGGAGTGCCAACCCATCGCAGGCACACACACACACACTCTCATTCACTCACACACTCACACACTACGGACAATTTTCCAGAGATGCCAATCAACCTACCATGCATGTCTTTGGACCGGGGGAGGAAACCGGAGTACCCAGAGGAAACCCCCGAGGCACGGGGAGAACATGCAAACTCCACACACACAAGGTGGAGGCGGGAATCGAACCCCAAACCCTGGAGGTGTGAGGCGAACGTGCTAACCACTAAGCCACCGTGCCTCCCTCAATACAATCCATGTGGGTATATTTTTTATTTTGTTTAAAATGGACTATTTATCGTGTATAATTAAGTTCTAGCTTTAGAAAACACAAACCCTACAGGATCATATCGTAGTTTTCACACTAATTACTTTTATATATTTCCAACCTAGCTCATATGACAGCAGATTATTTCTCTCTTTCTGTCTTTTTCAGATAAAGTACATCCTTGAGAAAGGAAAATGTCCTGCGGAGTCCATCTCATAGACATGGCCGACGGCGCTCTCTCAGCCGTAGAGGTTTCCGTCCTTCACGCTACGTGGACGATTTGCTCCACTCATATTTGAAACCGAGCAGAAACGACTCTGGTAAAGAAGAGGAAAGAAAGGAAGGAGGGGAAAAGGAGACGGATAACTGGCTACCTGTTGTTTTATATGGAGTGAAACTGGTTGCACGACATGATGAAGAACTCGCTCATAAAAACGTCTCAGACCACAGCGTGCAAGAACAGATTTTTGCTGTACTGTACGTCCAGCTACCGAAAAACAAAAGTCACTGGATTTCTCGTGTAGTTTGTTTCTTGAAGTTGTGTAGAGTAAACAAGTAAACACTAATCACAATATAGCTGCGAGCAGCAATTATCGGGGTCCAAGCACTTTAATGGCTTTAAGTGCATGCGTAAAAAAGATGTCATGTATTATTTAGCAATCGTGTAAGTACTTACTGTACATTGGAGATGGAAGAAGACTCGGTGTACCTCACTGTCTCTAAAGGTTCATCATTCCAAGATTCCGTGATTTTAGGACACATTAGAAGATATACAGAAGTTATACAGAGAAAAATATATTGTTTATATATCTCATAACCACTAGGTGGCACTCATATGAAAAAGGTACTCTTGTGTACCTTCAGGCCAGGCCAAGTTTGGTGTCAGTACGTCAGGCCTCACAGTTTGATCGGCACAGTTTAAGAGAAGATAAAATATAATAAAACCCCCTACAATAACAAAAAAGGGTATCAGTGTTTTCTAATCATGTACTAATGGTTTATTTATATGTTTCAGACTTCAGTGTCAGATTAGCTAACTCTGCTAGCTACTGTACAGTACGTACTGTACAAACCTGTCTACTTCCTCTTAAGCTTTATTTTCTTCATTATGTTTACACACTATACACATTTAATGAGAGGTTATATACTATAATAAGATACAATAAGGTCCAGAAATCAAACAAAGAAATCTTGTTTAGAGGAATCATTTAGAGAATTGTTTAGAGGAATCATTTAGAGAATTGTTTAGAGGAATCATTTAGAGAATTGTTTAGAGGAATCATTTAGAGAATTGTTTAGAGGAATCATTTAGAGAATTGTTTAGAGGAATCATTTGACCTTACCAAGGTTGTGAATAGGTGTGTGTGTGTGTGTGTGTGTGTTTGGCTCAGTAATGGCCAGGCTTTGAATCCACTGTATTTATACAGTTATACAGTTCAGTTAGGCTCCAGTTGCCGTATACCGTATATCGTACGTTGTATTGTGACTTTCTGAGCTTCGTGTTCATTGCATGTATTCTCCAATCCTCCTTTTATTATTTTCTTATTTGAGTCATAACACGACTCCCTTTTTTCTTCGTCCCCGGCTCCTCATCTTTCTCCCTGCTCTGTGCTACAGACCCATGTGGTTAGGATTTGTCTGCTTCATTACGGGAGTTTAGAGTGAGGAGAAAAGAAATATTTACATTACGAGGGCACTTTACAATAAGAGCGCTGTTTCTCTTGTTTGGACGGTTCTGCAGGTGCAGTTCTTATGGCCCGAAGTGATGCCTTCATAAACCACAGCAGAACATTAAACAGCAGATGTGCTCTCTGGAGACATGCCATTAGCTCGCTCGAGTACTTTGCACCCTCAGTCTGTAACTGGAAACTTACACAGACGGTACAGAGAACAAAAATGGGTTTGATTTGACAAGAGCCACAAACCGGATGTTTTCACGTAACGATCCCTGGAACTAATTTCAGATTATTTTGTTTTTGAACCCTTTTCTTGTGATTTTGATGGAAACTTTCTTGATTTTTGGACATTTCAGGATACAGACACAAGTGTTATCCGATGGGACGGTTTATTTTCTATAAGAACGATGCAGAAAATGTACATTAATACATTTGTTCTTTATTTTTTTCTATAGTACTGTAAGATGTCACTTAGAGGGAAAATCTACAGCTTATTGTAACTGTTGATGTAGCAAAGGCTTCTGTAAGGAGACAGAAGAGAGAAGTTTACACTCTTTGCTTTCTCTGTAACATGACAACAGAAGGTTTTTTTAACACTTTTCTTAATATTTATGGCATTTGGCAGATGCCTTTATCCAGAGTGACTCACCTTGTTCAAGGGCCCAGCGTTGGTGGCTCAGTGGACCTGGGATTTGAACTCTCAACCTTCCAATTAGTAGTTCAACACCTTAACAACTAGGCTACTGCATCTCCAGGGCTTTCATAACTATGGTTTCTCATCGTTCTAACCCCAGCTTTTACCCCCGGGGTAGAGGAAGGTTTCACAGGTGTAATGTAGCAGCAGGTTATGAAGCATGGCTTTTCCCCGGGGTCATAAAACTCTTCTCTGATGCTTTTACAGTGTTAACTCCACATGGCGCTGCTGAACGTGTTCAGTGTAAAACAACGAGGTGTTCGAATGTTACGGCTAAAACCAGGACACAGCTGAACAACACCCAACAAAAACGGCTCGGTCAGAGGACAAAACCCCAAACATCACAGAAGTGTGCGCAGTAGCGACGGGGAAATACACCGTGTGACGCCGAGACGTTAGAGGAAGCCGGATATCTAACAAAGGAACGTCCGGTGAACCAAAACGTGCAAAAAAAATGAGAAAGCTGTGAAAGATAACAGAACCTGCTCAGGTACAGAACCACAGACCTGATCTTTATTCCTCACCGATGTGAAAGCGTGAGACGAGACGTTATTTAAAGCGACCGCACGCTGGATTTATCCAATCACATGCAAATATGCAAATAAGATGAAGGTTAATCCAGGGTTTAGGAATGTACAGTGTGAAACAAAGTCAGATTATAAAGATCCAGGATTCATCTTTAACTCCGGGTAAATAAAGTAGGAGCAGTGTGAAACCTCAAACTACACAAACCCAGGATTCTGTTTAGTCTCAGTTTATAATCACACAGGGAAATATCTCATGTGTGTAAAGCCCTAAACACGCAGGGTACGACTTTTTATAGCTGCTATATCGAAAGTGTAAAGAAACCGTTCATAATGACACGTAATATTAACCAAGATTTGTTGTTCTTCAATCAATTAAAAATCGTACATTTATCTGAAGAATTAAACGCATGCACTAATAGATAAATAATCCACTTCCTTCGCTAAGACCTGCGATAGATGGTGTACTGTAGTATAGGGCTTCTTAAGCATGATTTAAATCAAACGTTCTTAAGGAAATACATTTGCATAAACTAAAAATAATTTATTTATACATATAAAACAGACGCTGTAGATCAGGACGTGTTCTAAGCGTTCGAATCGAATCTCATCTACTGTACAAATCAACAGAGTTCGCATGAAACAAAATGTTTAAGATGAGCTCGTCACCGCTGCACATTTTCCCTGTCGTTGGGGTAAATCGAGGGCTCTGGCGATGGCACAGCAACGAGGCTGAGTGAAACCTTCAACACCACCATTTACTCCATCACTCATCCTGACTGCATCCATCAGCATCACTTTTTATACAGTTCCACGCGAGCAGGCCTCCACCGCATGCTTTTACCCAGACAGCGGGTGATTACTGCACAGCAGCTGCTCTCCTGCATGACAGACTAAAGCCAGGGCGGCGTAGACGACTTTCCTCTCGTTTATTTTCGTTGAAATGCTTTTTCTTGATTTTCCTGAAAAATAAACAAAATAAATAAAAAGAATCAGGTCTAGCGTGTTAGCTGTAGCTATAGCATTAGTGGCAAGCTGATTCAGGGATGTATCCTGGGGCCAATGTCAAGAGCTGGAGAATGTGAGCACAGATCCTGTGTCATGCTTTTATTAATTAACCCCTTTAGAACCCTGCATCCTCTGGATTGGATAGAAATCCCTTTTTGGGGTTTAAATCTATACAATCAAATCATCGCTGTCGGGCGGAATCCTCGTATCTCCAAAAATATTAAAAAAACGCCGTATTTTTTTGAGTTATTAAACATTGTATCGTTAAAGTTGTTATTATACCTTATATTGCTATCATATCGTCGCTGTCGGGCGGAAACCTCGTATGTCCAAATTTGGTCAATTTCATATTTTTTCACATATCGATGCTATTGGTCAGTCCCCACGTGGGTCTGTTATTTTTACAAGTTATTAATCAATCTAAAGTCTTGAAAATAGCTTTAGCGCAAATCTCATAACTCCATTGGACACTTCAACTGTCCACCTCTTCCTCACTCCGTGGGAGAGCTTCACGGCATATTTCTCCTCAAGAAGAGTCGCAACGAATCAACACGTCTTCTGAGGTAAATGTCTTCAAAACACTGGGCTCAAAGAAAAAAAAATCTTGACCCCCGCTAGTTCTGGTGTTCGTCTGAGGACAGGAATTTATCGCAAGACAATCCACTGCAACGCGGACTAAACCCTGTGCACTGCAGATAAGGTACGGCGTTTTTTTTAATGTCCTGAAAAATAACGGATTTGGAGATACGAGGATTCCGTCTGACAGCGACGATATACTGTTGTGTACCAACATTAACACATCATTTTCCCAAAGTCACGTTTTATCAGAGATACAAGCTTTATGACTCGGGAGCAGGGAGATACGAGATTATGCTGTCATCAATAAGAACGGTACGGACCCAGACGTCGCTGCTGCCAGCGGTGTTCAATAAAGTCTGGGGTCACGTTGAGCCTTTTGACAAGACACAAGGCTTCAATAGTTAACCAAAGCTAATGACTGTAGTTACATACATCTTCCTAAACTCTATTTTAAAGGTTTAAGAGCTACTGTATAAGTGATGCAATACAAAACACGATAAGCTGATTAGTCTGTCTAATAGGTGTGAATTAGTCTAATCTGCTCGCAAACTTACCTTCGTGGCTCACGGGTTTCTTTCTGCACAGAAGCGAAGAGATTTACGCTCAAGCTATTTTCAAGACTTTAGATTGGTTAATATCCATCCATCCATCCATCCATCCATCCATCCATCCATCCATCCATTTTCTACCGCTTATCCGGGGCCGGGTCGCGGGGGCAGCAGTCTAAGCAGGGACGCCCAGACTTCCCTCTCCCCAGACACTTCCTCCAGCTCTTCCGGGGGAATACCGAGGCGTTCCCAGGCCAGCCGAGAGACATGGTCCCTCCAGCGTGTCCTAGGTCTTCCCCGGGGCCTCCTCCCGGTTGGACATGCCCGGAACACCTCCCCAGGGAGGCATCCAGGAGGCATCCGAAACAGATGCCCAGAGCCAGATTCTGTGTCCGGGGATTGGGTCGCCGAGGCCCCGCCTTCGACTGCCACCCAATCCACATTGCACCAGCCTCTTACGGTTCCTCCTGCAGGTGGTGGGCCCACAGAAGAGATTGGTTAATAACTTGTAAAAATAACAGACCCACGTGGGGACTGACCAACAGCATGGATATGTGAAAAAATATGAAATTGACAAAATTTGGACATACGAGGTTTCCGCCCGACAGCGACGATATGCTTTTTTAATATGAAGAACATCTGGCCTCATTTTCTGTCTCTCGAAAAACACCTCAATGTCTCTCTTCACTCCGACACTGAAGACTCCTTCCATGACTGTTGAATCTGGTTAAACTTCACAACTCTGTTTGTATATATTTTGTTCCATCCACCAAAACAGACATTGTGGATAAATCTGACCAATTATTTATTTATTTATTTGTTTTTTGCATTGACTGTATTACTAAACACTTTCTCAACAAACTCAAATGCTAGACTTGCTAAACTTCCTCAAAATGCACCCTGAGGTTTTTATACTGTAGGAACTCGGTTTCAGCCTCTGTTATGATTATCAGCATGAAGTTTCTCCTCTGCTGATGTCTTGTGATTACGGATGACGTGTCCTCGTTCCCCTCCACCATTAACACCTTTAGAGACCAGGACCTCAGAGCTGGCTCAATGGAGAAGCTCTTTTAGCCAGCACATCACTTCGCTGTCCACGGCCCAGAGGAGATCAGGGCTTCACTTTGGAAAATGTGGGTTAAGCTGATGGTTAACGAAGAAAGCCTCGGAAGCATGTTTTAATTTCCCCGATTACCTGTAAGTTTTCTGCTTATCTTTTCATTGAACATCCCCAGAGGGGAGGGGGGAGAAAAAGGAGAGCGAAGTGGAACCCCTGAAGAGTTTAATTACCGATCGGAGCTAGAACTGAGGCTCGTCAGAAAGTCTGAGATGCCTTTTAATGCCCTCTCCTGCTGCTTTGTTTTATGTGAGTAAAGGATGCAAATGAGCCACTTAGTAACCACATCAATTACCCACCTGGTCTCTTATTAAGGCGATGGCGTTGTTTGCAGAATGATCGTTACAAGCGAGCTGAGATGAATGCGACTCAGACTGTCGCTTTAAAATGTGCTGTGGAGCCAATTAGGGCAAAAGGCCTCCGTCTTCTGAGACAGAAGGGAAATGAAAAGAGGTGCAGAATAACAACATTAACACCTCAGTACTGGGCTGAGCTTAGTGTGTGTGTGTGTGTGTGTGTGTGTGTGTGTGTGTGTGTGTGTGTGTGTGTTTCTGTGTGTCAGAATTTCTCCATGTAGCAAATCGTCCCCTGATATCCTACCAGATTATAAGAGCAGCGGTTCTCAACCTGCTGCTTTTCATTAACATTCAATAACAAAAAAACAAGTAGAACTCGCAGTGTAAGTAAAAAACTCTAGTGTAAAAGCATCACTGACTACTTTTATTTAGGACAATAAGACAAGCAGAACTACAGTTCACAAAAGCAGCATAAAAAAGCCATTGATGGAGGAGCAGATGGAGGGTTTAAGGTGACATCACGATGCTGGCAGTACGACGGTGTAGACTAGGGCTCGGGACAGGTCAGTGGTCATGTTTTTTAATCTTTAAGTCATATAGTGTAGAAAAAGTATTGTTTTGGTGTCAGTATTTGTATGTCAGACACTCACTCACTCAGTCATTTCTACCACTTATCCGAACTACCTCGGGTCACGGGGAGCCTGTGCCTATCTCAGGCGTCATTGGGCATCAAGGCAGGATACACCCTGGACGGAGTGCCAACCCATCGCTGGGCACACACACACACACTCTCATTCACTCACACAATCACACACTACGGACAATTTTCCAGAGACGCCAATCAACCTACCATGCATGTCTTTGGACCAGGGGAGGAAACCGGAGTACCCGGAGGAAACCCCCGAGGCACGGGGAGAACATGCAAAACTCCACACACACAAGGTGGAGGCGGGAATCGAACCCCCAACCCTGGAGGTGTGAGGCGAACGTGATAACCACTAAGCCACCGTGCCCCCCTCTCCTCAGAGATGAAGGGGTTAATATTTTCCACCATTAAGCCGACCTGTTTCAGCACGTTAGGCAGCGTCCTCTTGATTAATTTCTGCTTTCACAATTACACAAATATACAGCGTAAACATGTCGGTGCCAAAAAGGTAGAAATGCACTTAAGGAAGGTGAAAAAAAGAGAAAAATCCCTCATTTCCTTTGCACTTTATCTACTTCATTTAAAATGGATGAAAGTGATTAAAATCTGCAGTAGTTTCTAAGCACTTCGACACAACCTCGTGATGGAGAGGTGATCCCGAACGCTCCGCTTTAGATGAAGATGAAAGAAGCTTTAAAGTGTAGACGTAGCACACGCTAATTGAGCACCGCATTGTGCAACATGAATCTGAATACATTTCAGCGTAATTACTGCAGAGTTAAAGCAGCATTTATTTTCCCTCAGCGCCACAGTGAGGTGCGAACATGTTGCGTTGTGTTAAATAGAAGAGATTAGCTATAAGCTCATATTCATCTGCATTGCAGTGCACCGATGCTTCTGGTTTGATTAAATGTTTTTTCATTTTTTTTTAATTGTAGCAGTTGTACGTCAGGACACTTTATATCCTAAGCACACTATACGTCTTTACAGATTCAGGTAAAATATACATAATAAAAGGTATAAAAGATGCATCCGTGATGCTACCACCAGCACAAGTAATGCAATACAGCATGCTAACTTTATTTCTGGGAGTTTTGAATGTGGTGAGAAATGGATTATGGGTATTATAGTCCAGCGCTGTACTCATGCCATCCTAACACATACAGTAGATGTACCTGAAGTATGAAATGGAGTCTCTTTTTTCTTATTATTATATAATTATTTCTTTATTTTTTCTCTCTTCTGTTTCCAAACTTCTATAAAGCTGCTTTGAGACAATGAGAATTGTTCATTGTTATATACAAAAAAATTGAATTTGAATGTGAATTTGAGTCACAGGTGAAAAACCAGCTTCTGGAAGCTCTTAACTTTGACAAAGGCCTTAAGTGAGCTGACAGAAGACATAATGTCCTTCACAGAGTGAAGAGTCGGAGTCGCCCTCTCCTTGTAGATGATGAAGAATGGTGTAAATGTGAAGAATAGTGCGATGATGAGGAATAAAGCAATGATGAGGAATGAAAAAATGACGAGGAATGGTGTGATGGTGAGGAATGGTGTGATGGTGAGGAATGGTGTGATGAGGAAAAATAGTGTGATGGTGAGGAATGGTGTGATGGTGAGGAATGGTGTGATGATGAGGAATAGTGTGAAGGTGAGGAATGGTGTGATGGTGAGGAATGGTGTGATGGTGAGGAATGGTGTGATGAGGAAAAATAGGGTGATGGTGAGGAATGGTGTGATGGTGAGGAATGGTGTGATGGTGAGGAATGGTGTGATGGTGAGGAATGGTGTGATGAGGAAAAATAGTGTGATGGTGAGGAATGGTGTGATGGCGAGGAATGGTGTGATGGTGAGGAATGGTGTGATGAGGAAAAATAGTGTGATGGTGAGGAATGGTGTGATGGCGAGGAATGGTGTGATGGTGAGGAATGGTGTGTTGACGAGGAATAGTGTGAAGGTGAGGAATGGTGTGATGGTGAGGAATGGTGTGATGGTGAGGAATGGTGTGATGGTGAGGAATGGTGTGATGAGGAAAAATAGTGTGATGGTGAGGAATGGTGTGATGGCGAGGAATGGTGTGATGAGGAAAAATAGTGTGATGGTGAGGAATGGTGTGATGAGGAATGATGAGATGAGGAATGGTGTGATGGTGAGGAATGATGAGATGAGGAATAGTGTGATGAGGAATGGTGAGATGAGGAATGATGAGATGATGAATCCTGCGATGATAAAGAACATTCCTACTGAAGCAGGGAACTCCAGCAGAAATCATTACATCACTAGGAAAATCTCTATATTTGAACATTCTTTGTTTTAAAAATTGCTAAAAACGGATAAAATCCAATAAAAAGTTTGTCTGTATTTGAACAGTAAATCCTCTGACCTGTGTGCATCCTGCTACCCTGTAAAGGGCAAGACTATAAGTCTGATTTCAGAAGCAATAATTCCTATGTATTTTTAGCTCAGTAATACATTCTTCCTTCCTCTTTTCTCTCTCTTTCACTCGCACCCAAGCAGGTGACACAGGCAGGCATCCGGCTCTCTTCTATTTCAGGACAGCTGATGGCTGATGTGCCTCATATGATCTGGATGTTATACAGTGATACGCTGTACGATATGGTTTTACTAGATATCATGACCTCTACATAGAAAACAGAAGTAGGCAGCTTGAGGAGGAGGATGAAGAGGAAGAGGAGGAGGAAGAGGAGGAGGAGAGCTGAAAACGATCTGCCATTATGAGCGGGATGCTCCAGGAACCGGGACGGATACATCCTCTGCATTACAGAACTACATTCATGGCATTGGTTACAGAGAAGAAACTAAATAGTTACAGGATGTCGGAAGTGTGTGTGTGTGTGTGTGTGTGTGTGTGTGTGTGTGTGTGTATCGACACAGTAGTGCATATGTGTTATTTCTGTCTGGGTCATTTTTCAATCATGAGTATTCACTAGACAGGGATGTCCAGCTCAAATTATAGACGATAGACTGGGGCTGTTTATTTATTTATTTATTTTTAAACATATTCATCAATTCTATTGATTGACACAAATAATAGCTTGAATGGATCATTTCTAGGAAAAGACACGGAAACAGGGAACAGACACTGAAAACAAAATCTGGATGCACATGTTAGCACTAGAGGTCTTTGGCATGACAGATGGCAAAAAAAGTAAACGCTGTACAAAATGCATTAGGAATCTCAGAGCTTCCACTCGTTAAATAATTAACAGCTAATAAAATAGCACTTGATCCAGTGTGTCCTATTATTTTGCAGCAAATAATTAATTAATTCATTCATTTTCTACCGCTTATCCGAACTACCTCGGGTCACGGGGAGCCTGTGCCTATCTCAGGCGTCATTGGGCATCAAGGCAGGATACACCCTGGACGGAGTGCCAACCCATCGCAGGGCACACACACACTCTCATTCACTCACGCACTCACACACTTTCCAGAGATGCCAATCAACCTTGTATGTCAAATATGACCAATTTTAATAATTTTCAGTTCTGAAATGAAATCGTTTCGGTTCTCTTTGGGAAAACATGACCGCTGTTGTAGAACCGACTCAACACCTTCGGACCAATCAGAATCCAGAATTCAACAGCACTCTGAAATACAATATTTTATACTCTACAATATTTTATATCGGGGTCACGGTGGCTTAGTGGTTAGCACGTTCGCCTCACACCTCCAGGGTTGGGGGTTCAATTCCTGCCTCCGCCTTGTGTGTGTGGAGTTTGCATGTTCTCCCTGTACCTCGGGGGTTTCCTCCGGGTACTCCGGTTTCCTCCCCCAGTCCAAAGACATGCATGGTAGGTTGATTGGCATCTCTGGAAAATTGTCCGTAGTGTGTGATTGTGTGAGTGAATGAGAGTGTGTGTGTGTGTGCCCTGTGATGGGTTGGCACTCCGTCCAGGGTGTATCCTGCCTTGATGCCCGATGACGCCTGAGATAGGCACAGGCTCCCCGTGACCCGAGGTAGTTCGGATAAGCGGTAGAAGATGAATGAGTGAGTGAATATTTTATATCAGATTGTATTTTTGTAATTTGTTCAATTCATATAGTTTGTACATATTCGGATATTGGGTACGAATTCTACACAAGTGTTTGTTTGACTTCTTTATTCATTTTTAATTTGCTGTAAAAAATGTATTCTTTCTAACAATAATTACACATGATTTCTAAAGGAAAAAGCAGGTCCTTCAGCCAGTAATCCGTGCTGAGCATTCATGAACGTTTTATGAAGAAAAGAGACTTTTCACTTATGTAAATTATAGGACAGAATGTCCTCCTGGCCCTTTTAATCCAATTTTCAATTACTGAAATGGAGGAAGAAAAGCTGCAGCATGGTAATTTTTGTTCTTATTTGTTTTTTAAATCAGGTATTTTTTTCTTTCCTGAGCTCAGGGTAATTAATCATCGGAAGATTCCAGGTTTTAAAATAACAGCCTTCGGTCGCTGTTCGGAAGTTTTTTTTCTTCTCCTTCTATCGATGAAATGTGCAGCTGATTAACGCAGCCGTATTACAGATTCCACGAGCAAACATACGGAGGAGAAAACTTGTTAGTAGGAGTAAAGTATGGAAAAATATTTAACAAAAAAAAAAAGAAGAAGAAGAAGGAGGGCAAGAAGCAACGGGATGAAGGAGGAGGCACCTTTCTGCAAGCGCACTCGCATTATAACAACATTCACTCGAGTCGATTCAATGAGCAATAACACAAAGTGATGGAATCGAATCATTTGCTAGTAATCGAATCATTTGCTAGTAATCGAATCATTTGCTAGTAAAGCTTCTGTAGATTTTGTTATAAAATAAAACAACAGCAGACGATTTACTGACTGGAATATTTAAGAATTTAATATTTAAGAATGGAAACTGGATGGAAAATAAGAATATGATCTGTTAATGGAACGATCTTGAGGATTTTAAGCATAAAAAGATGAACTAACACTATTATTATTATTATTATTATTGATAATATTATTATTTGTGGGGGCATGGTGGCTTAGCGGTTAGCACGTTCGCCTCACACCTCCAGGGTTGGGGGTTCGATTCCTGCCTCCACCTTGTGTGTGTGGAGTTTGCATGTTCTCCCGTGCCTCGGGGGTTTCCTCCGGGTACTCCGGTTTCCTCCCCGGTCCAAAGACATGCATGGTAGGTTGATTGGCATCTCTGGAAAATTGTCCGTAGTGTGTGAGTGCGTGAGTGAATGAGAGTGTGTGTGTGCCCTGCGATGGGTTGGCACTCCGTCCAGGGTGTATCCTGCCTTGATGCCCGATGACGCCTGAGATAGGCACAGGCTCCCTGTGACCCGAGGTAGTTCGGATAAACGGTAGAAAATGAATGAGTGAGTGAGTGAGTGAGTGATATTTGACATACATAAGGCTAAGTAATGCCCACATAAGCCTTTTATGATGCCTGTGCAAAGTGATGGATATAAACAGCTGGTGATTTAAAGGCTGTGTGCCAAACTGCACACTTTTGCACTAAACAGAGATATAATACAGACTTACCTCTTCTTGAAACACTTAAACTAGCACCTATTTCCTCTGTTTGTTTTATGGATTTAAAGAAAAAAAAGAAAAAAGATTTTGCTCCCAACAGAGTTTTTAGGGCTGATGGTATCCCAAGTCTCTAACCTAATGAACCAGTGATGATGTTTTCATTGCATACTTTTGTACCTCGCTCTGGATAAGAATGTCTGCTAAATGACGTAAATATAAACATACAGGTGCCTGTAATTGGCCTTCATTTGCATACCGCAAGATGATTGGCTTTTGAATTTTGTGATGCGATAAGATTTGTTTTTAATTTAACTTTGACTTGTTTCTTAAAAGTACGTGACTAAACTTCTGCAGCGATGCATGTGGGCTCAAGTTAATTCCCCCCCCCCCAAAAAAAATAAAATAAAATAAAATAAAATAAAATAAAATAAAATAAAATAAAATAAAATAAATAAATAAATAAATAAATAAATAAATAAATGAATAAATAAATAAATACGGAACAAAATGTTGAGGTTAGTTTCTTTCCTATCCAATTCAAATCTTATTCTTAACATTTATTCTGTTTATATGTCACTGTTTTTTTTTTTTGTGTGTGTACTTTTACTATTTTTGTTATTAGACATTTTACCTGCAAGTAAAAATGAAACATTTACTGACTCTAGCTGTCATTTTAAATGGATCTCAAGAGGTGATGGATAAAATTCTAAATAAACTGGAAGAATCCATTTAGACTGCGCGTTGGAGCGAGATCGTCGTCTCTGGGCCTGAACCAAAAACACTTCTTTTAATTCACTGAGCAGTTCTGACAACTTTATGAGATAATGTATTAGCATTCACATTTACTCTGATGAACCAGAGGAAAAGTGTGGAGTGTGTCGTGGAGAAGGAACCAGGAGGGGAAAAAAACCCTCTACATATCATACGACTTACCAGTTAATCCTCGTTTTATTATAGCTGCACAGCTGGACAGGAGAAGATTAAAAACAACATGATTTTTTTTTTTCAGCAGGTTCATAAATCAAGTATATTAAGGGGTTGAGATTAGTTTGCTTTCGAGATTAGCGCAGAGCTTCGGATCTATCGTTAGGAAAACTGGGAGAGGTGTTATAATAAGATGTTTACCTCAGAAGCTTGGGTTTAATGAACAAATCAATGGAGAATCTAGATATTAGATATTCACATCTGTGGTAGATCTGAAAAGTAGAAAATAAGCAGAATTGAATGAATTTATAAAAAAAATATAGGCTAGCAGTTTTTAGGACAGGAATAAAGATTGTCGTTTTGAAATCCATGATCTGGGGACTGAATGAAATTCATTAAAAATTATAAACATTAGCAAGAATTTCGCTTTTTAACTTAGCTAGAAAATGTTACCTAGATATTATTAGCTAGTTATTTAGCACAGAAGTGTTAGCCAGGTTGACACTGTCATGGATTGGAAAAAAGATTTTGTCATCCAAGATTTCTTGTTGTTACAAATATTCATTCATTCATTCATTCATTCATTCATTCATTTTCTACCGTTTATCCGAACTACCTCGGGTCACGGGGAGCCTGTGCCTATCTCAGGCGTCATCGGGCATCAAGGCAGGATACACCCTGGACGGAGTGCCAACCCATCACAGGGCACACACACACACACACTCTCATTCACACACTACGGACAATTTTCCAGAGATGCCAATCAACCTACCATGCATGTCTTTGGACCGGGGGAGGAAACCGGAGTACCCGGAGGAAACCCCCGAGGCACGGGGAGAACATGCAAACTCCACACACACAAGGAGGAGGTGGGAATCGAACCCCCAACCCTGGAGGTGTGAGGCGTACGTGCTCACCACTAAGCCACCGTGCCCCCGTGAAGATTTAATACTAAAGATTATTTGGAAGTTACACAAAAGATACTTTTGCTTCTCCCCCTTTATTTAGTAGCCTCAAAACTAAACAAACGAACAACCGAACAAAAAATTTAAATTGATTTTTGTCACCATTTTACACATTTTGAACTTTGACCAAAACATGGGAATCAATGGCCTAGAAAACAAGGGCAGCACTTCCTTCACTAGTTTTACAGCTGAGGACTGAACTACACTTTACAGATTTATCATTTATTTATTTTTACTTATCAAGGTGTGTTATTGAGGACATGAAGTAAATGACTCCGTGCTCATGTTCGACATGCAACTCATCGCCATGAAAACCATTCATCAGCAATGTTACCTCCATTCCGTTCTATCCCCTTGCTCCCGATACCAATATTAGTGCACACACACACACACACACACACACACATACCATACACCATAATTTAATATTCATAACAACATAACCTTGAAGAATACAACGCCGGACTCATTTAAATGCTAATTTGTTTGTTAACATAACATCAAGATTCCACACGGGACAGGTTACCGAAGCAGGCTGTCACTTGATATGTATATTTTATTCCACTTTGTTATTTTTTATTGCCATTTTGATTATGATAATGCGAAACACTAAATAAAACATTAATATAAACAGGATCGGCTCCAAGAGCAGCCTCTATGTATTCAGGTGTCTGATCAGTGGGGAACTGTTCGTATCAGGGATGCAAACACGGTACCATGGTAAATTGTACCAAACACTGAATGTCAATATATATACGCTGTAGGATAGAACTATATTTATTGCTCCAGTTGTGTTTTGCTTCATGAAGATTTTGGACCTTCATTGAGATAAGCCCAACCCTGTGAGGATCCTGAGGCATCTAACGGTGTACCAGCTCCAGTTGGATTCCATGTCATCCTCATCAATACACGATTGTTGGACTGTATATTTGTAATCATACCCTCCAGTTTCACCCAAATGAGGATGGTTCACTTGATGATGAGGATGGAGTGGAGATACATGTGAATGTTATGGATGGAAACCGTGAAGATAGATTTGGACTGCAGTTACCATGATATCCAGGATGTTTTGGACTTGGCTCAGGACTCAGGTCTCCATCAATGAACAAGACAGGCTTCATAGGAATTAGAATCCATTTACTGGTTGCAGTAGTAGTTATAGAAGAGAAAAGATTTATGATAAGATCACACTCTCTCGTGCCACCCAGATGAGGATGGGTTCACTTTTGTGTCTGGTTCCTCTCAGGGTTCCTTCTAGATATTGTCTGAGGGAGGTTTTCCTCACTACTATCATCTCTATACAAATATACATAGTTATACAAAGACAAATTAAATTGAATTTAAAGGAAAAATATCTCAAGTGTACATCAAAAAACTGTGAAAGTGCTGATGTTGTGATTGTGCATCTGGAGATCCTGAATTAACACCATGGGTCAATAATTCAGTCAGTAGGTCTTAAGAAATGTTTTAACAAATGATTCTTTCTGAAAATGAAAATATTACAGTTGCTTATAAAACATTTCTGTTATTTTCTTTATGTTATGTATATTAAACCATTTATTACATATTTATGAATATCCATATCAAAGCAATGTCATGTAATGTGAGGTAAATATCTCTCGCAAATAATTTTTTTTTTATGTCCGCTAGATGTGATGTAGACCTATGAATATCACCCTAATGTAGTTTTACCAAATGATCAAGTCTTGACTGAGGAATCTATTTTGACAATATTTTACTTTAATAAATTATCTTACCGTTTAAATGATTAATTATTAAAGCACTTATAACATTGTTATGAATAGCCATAGCAATGCTATTGCACTGTAATGACGGTATGAATATAAAGATTGGTTATAAATTGCTATATCAAATGCATAAACACTGACAGAGTTTAAATGTTTATGTAGGTTTACAGTACGTCAGGTGACATAAAGAGTTATGTACTTAGGTGTCATGTAGCCTTTACAAATAACACCCTAAAGTCATTTTAACCAAATGATTTAATTAATGTTGTCGGAGGAAAATATCCCTCAAGTACGATTGTGTAGCGCAAAACATTTTTATCAACACCCATAGCAGCAAACATCCTTGTGACATAAATGTTTGTGTATATTTGTAAGTGTTATGTCATGTAGCCCTATGAGCACTACCCTGAAGAAAAGTTGTACCGAATGACTTTTTCACACTAGAGAAATATAATTTGACAATATTTTCAGTTGTTTTTAAAAATGATTATTACGTATAGTAAATCATGTATAACATTTAATAAATATGCAACAAATATCGTTCTATAAAGTCAAGTCTTACCAAATGATTTAATCTTGTCTGAGGAATATAACATAATCACGTTCCCTTACATATCGGAAAGCAGTTATAACATTTATATGAATAGCCATGGGGGCACGGTGGCTAAGTGGTTAGCACGTTCGCCTCACACCTCCAGGGTTGGGGGTTCGATTCCCGCCTCCGCCTTGTGTGTGTGGAGTTTGCATGTTCTCCCTGTGCCTCGGGGGTTTCCTCCGGGTACTCCGGTTTCCTCCCCGGTCCAAAGACATGCATGGTAGGTTGATTGGCATCTCTGGAAAATTGTCCGTAGTGTGATTGCGTGAGTGAATGAGAGTGTGTGTGTGCCCTGCGATGGGTTGGCACTCCGTCCAGGGTGTATCCTGCTTTGATGCCCGATGACGCCTGAGATAGGCACAGACTCCCCGTGACCCGAGGTAGTTCGGATAAGCGGTAGAAAATGAGTGAATGAATGAATGAATAGCCATAGCAGTATAGAGGTGAAGATGTTAATAAATAGCTATAGCAAATGCAGAACACTGTCATTAAAGAGTAAAAATGTTTGTGTGGTGTATTTGTAGGTGTTATGGAGCCCTCTGAACGTCACCCTTAAGGAAAGTTTTACCAAATGATTTATTCTTGTTTGAGAACTCTATTTTGACAATATTATATTCCTTTATTTGATAAATTGCTCTGTAAAAACAGTTCTTTTTACAGTAATTATAATACGACTGAAATGTTTCTATACCCTTCAGGCTTTCCGAGTTATTAAGGTCTTGCTTATTTGGACTTCAGGCCCCACTCAAAGCCGCATACCTGTGATGTGTAGAAACCCAATCCCTGGCGGCTGTTAGTTTAGGTGTTGGCTTGTGGTGAGTGAGGCTGGTTATGATGCATTAGCGGTTAGCATGATCAAAGCGGCCAGGCTGAGCGGGTGTGCACAGACGGAGGGTGTCGCTGCGTCCAGAGCGTCTGGTATGCACCGAGTGACACAAAGCACTCCCCTGTTCTCGCGGCAAGAGCAGAGTAAACTCCGGCAAACCTCAAACGCACTGATACGCTTGTTGTGTGCCAGGAATGTTAACAGGAAGTCCACTTTAGTGCGAGAGCGCAAGAGTGTGCGTGTGGAAAGGGGAAAAGGGAGGAGAGCTCTGGAAATTCTCCCACTTGTCTCAGGCTCTTATTATGAGTCTCCTGGAGAAACAAGATCTGCTTATTTGGACTGAACTCCACCAGAAGAGGGCTTCAGTCTCATCTGGCCGTCGATGTCTTTCCTGACGCTAAAACGTGCGCTAGGTCTCAACAGACACATCACATCACATCACATCACCAGGACTAGCACTGTGGTGTGATTTGTGCCTCATGGAAAGCAGAACCCTGCCCTGTGTGTGTGTGTGTGTGTGTGTGTGTGTGTGTGTTTTGGCATGCGCCTGGCTTTGTGTTTGTATATAAGTGTGTAGGTGTGCGAATACGTGTGTGGTCTAAGTTAAAAGCCTATTAAGCCCACCCTGAGGTTCAAGCCACCTAGATGGGTTTCACACCACCTTCCTCCTTCATCCTGAAGAACGTCTGAACATTTCCCTATTTTCCTTCAGAGAGCAAAAGAGCCCACGCAGAGAGACCCTCAACACACTGAGGCAGAAAAAAATACTGTGATGTCTGTGATGATCTATGGCATAAGCAGTTGTGCTTCTCTCTCTCTCTCTCTCTCTCTCTCTCTCTCTCTCTCTCTCTCTCTCTCTCTCTCTCTCTCTCTCTCTCTCTCTCTCCCTCTCTCTCCGTCTCTCTCTCTTTGACTTGGGTCCTGTTCAAGCTTAGCTCTCAATATGTCAATGTCACAGGCAATTCACAGAAACATATGTTGCCCATTGAGCATCCCACACTCTCTAGGCCGTGTTAACACAAGCATCTTCTGTATCATCCTGCACATTTCTGTTTTCAAGGTGGAAGCACTTTCTCTACACACTAATACTTACGATCTTTGGATGATTATGGTTACACCGCAGTAACGGCGCCTCCTTAAAAGATAAATGACCGGGCGCTTGTGGATTCCGTGGTGGCTCCGTGATTATGGTCGTTAAGGACGGGCAGCCTTCTTCGTCAGAAATACCTCCAGACTCTCCAGAAAGAAAGGACGGATTCAAACCACTTTAGATGAGGCACATATTCATAAATCATCATAACTGTCATAACTTTGCCAGTGACTCATTGTAACAGAAATAATATCCTGTAAAAACAAGCAAACAATGGCTTATAATCATGTTATAAAGCCCTATGATGCGCCATATCGCCATCTTAATGATTACTGATCCTTAATGATTACTTTTTTTACTGTAATATAGAGAATTATTATAGAGAATTGTAATATGGAAAAAATAATTATTAAAATAAGGCACATTATTAAATGTTATTACATTTTAAGAACTTCAATGTCAAAATAAAAAAAGGAATTTTTTAAACATTCATAATGTGCTTATAACTGTACTTTAGTTAAGTATACACATGTTGTTATTAATTATAAAGGTTCTCCAGTGCAGCCTTGTCCATGTGGTGTTATATATTAATATATATGTTTTTTTATTTATATATGGTTTACGAAGCATTATTAAGCATTATTAAGTGTCATTATTAAGTTAGAAAACATAACTATCAGGATGTATGAATGAGTCATGATATTTATTTGCTTTATAGAAAGTGTTGCTAATGTATCTTGGTGATTTAGTTTTGTTAAGCACTATATAGTGCAAATGATCACTCCTAATCATCATTATGTCTGTTTGATGCAAAGTCAAGTCAATTGTCATGACACTCAAATGTAGCTTGGGAATTGTTATAATAATAAAAATCTGCTACCTGACTGATCTGTTGTGTTAAATCAACATAACATTTTATAACAGCTTATGTCAGGTTTTATAAAGGACCTATTTAGGTGTTATGCCGTCTTATTAAATGTCCCCCTTAAGCACTGTATAAGCAAGTAATCTAATGGATCTTTTTTGGTTAATCTAACAAAAAGTTTCACATTTCTGATTATAACATTTTCATTAATCTCCATAGCAGTGCCTATGTACTGTAATAACAGATCTATGAATATATTCATTACTCTATACCCTTTATGAAGGACTACAGCATGCATTATACATAAAACACACATGAAACACTTCTTAATGCTATCTAGGAAGGTACAATATAACGCACTATGAACACCCTCATATTGTATCATAGTGCATTCATTAGACATTACACCTACTGTTATAACTGATTATGAAGATTCATTGCATTTTATGTTTATTATGCATTATGAATGAATTAAAAGGCGCAATCTTGACGTCATACAGGATCACTAATCACTAATCCACTAAGTAAATTTTAAGAACATATAAAGTTTATATTCATGTGTCATTCTCTTATGTCACGCCTCATAATGCATTCATTTATACACTTATACATATACATATATAAAAATAAACAGAGCAATAAAATGCAATAGTGTAATAATTCATAAAAATGTTCAGGTACTAAATGTATTCATAAGTCAGTATTATTTGTGTAGGCTTGGGCCTGGTGTCATGAAAGGCTTATAAAGGGTAATGAACGCCAAACTAGTAAAGAAAATAGGATTTATGTGAATTTTAATTAGACGGTGCATTAGCTTTTGTTAAATTTAAATAGAAAGGTTTTCAGTTGTCACCTAGGACAGGATCGCATGGTCTAAAGCTCCAAGTTTCACTATTTCACGTGTCATATTTTCTCTTTTTCCTTCTCACACACAACTCCAGGTGTTTCCAATAAATCCAAGAGGCGGGGGGTTTAATTGTAAGTGGCAGGACTGAGGTTGGGATCCCTGCAGCGGCCTGTCGCCCGGTGTTGGACCTGCTGATGAGGAGGAGGGCGTGGAGGTGTTTTTACAGAACTGGTGGAGAGAGAGAGAGAGAGAGAGAGAGAGAGAGAGAGAGAGAGAGACCCGCCCTGTGGCTAAGGGATAGACAGAAGAGAACAGAGAGTGGATTGTTTGCCAGAGCAGCTCGGGTTTGTTCTGACAGCTTTGGAGCAGCGGAGTCACTGCATTGCCAGCTTTTATTCCTCCAGATCTTAACAACATCATCGCGGCTGACAGATGAGATTTTCAGTCGCTTTGGACTCATCGACACAATTTACAACCTACAACAGATTTCTACAGTCCAAAGACAAGATTTATTTACATTTCAACAGCGAATTATCGAAAAAAAAAACCCATATGAGTGTTATAGCTTTATATAGTCAACGCTGTCATTATAACAGGTCACTGTTACTGTATATTCACTGTATTATGTCACATAAGGACATGTTTGTTACATCAGTCCTTCCAGGATTTCATGAGTTCATGATTTTCAAAAACGAAAGCAAATTGTAATTTTTCGAATTGAACACAGATTTTCCACGAAGTCGGGAGGAGACTCGTGGTGTGACATCATCAATACACTCGTTTAGCCCAATCGCTCTTATGTTCATGTGTGTGGAACATGAGTAAAGCTCTTATAGGGAGATTAAAACAAGACTCTTACGATTTTATCAATAAAAAAAAAAATCACAAAAAAATAGACATTTTCTGAAATAAGCTGCATTTTTGGCTGCAACAATCTTAAAAAAACCTCCTGGAGGTTCGTTTGAGGATTATTTCTACTTCGTTAACATGACAACCCGATATTTTTCTAATCTAATTACCGTAAAAGTGGATGTTGAAGGTGGGACTGTTTATAACATTATAGTTTAAATGAGAACAGGAACTAACTTGTTCTTTGTGGACACTTTACAGCACTGCTGGAACTGGAGACTCCTTCTGTTTATTGTAAACTTTACTGTGTCTATGATTATAGAGATGTCATCTTTATTGGTTAATAAGTACATATCATCGCTGTCGGGCAGAAACCTCGTATGTCCAAATTTGGTCAATTTCATATTTTTTCACATATCGATGCTATTGGTCAGTCCCCACGTGGGTCTGTTATTTTTACAAGTTATTAACCAATCTAAAGTCTTGAAAATAGCTTGAGCGCAAATCTCATAACTCCATTGGACACTTCAACTGTCCACCTCTTCCTCACTCCGTGGGAGAGCTTCACGGCATATTTCTCCTCAAGAAGAGTCGCAACGAATCAACACGTCTTCTGAGGTAAATGTCTTCAAAACACTGGGCTCAAAGAAAAAAAAATCTTGACCCCCGCTAGTTCTGGTGCTCGTCTGAGGACAGGAATTTAGCGCAAGACAATCCACTGCAACGCGGACTAAACCCTGTGCACTGCAGATAAGGTACGGCGTTTTTTTAATTTCCTGAAAAATAACGGTTTTGGAGATACGAGGATTCCGCCTGACAGCGACGATATGAATTATATCTATTATTAGACTAGATTATGGGGCACGGTGGCTTAGTGGTTAGCACGTTCGCCTCACACCTCCAGGGTCGGGGTTCGATTCCAGCCACCACCTTGTGTGTGTGGAGTTTGCATGTTCTCCCCGTGCCTCGGGGGTTTCCTCCAGGTACTTCGGTTTCCTCCCCCTGTCCAAAGACATGCATGGTAGGTTGATTGGCATCTCTGGAAAATTGTCCGTAGTGTGTGATTGTGTGAGTGAATGAGAGTGTGTGTGTGCCCTGTGATGGGTTGGCACTCCGTCCAGGGTGTATCCTGCCTTGATGCCCGATGACGCATGAGATAGGCACAGGCTCCCCGTGACCCGAGGTAGTTCGGATAAGCGGTAGAAGATGAATGAATGAATGTATTAGACTAGATTATGTAGCTCATCCACCATAGGAGTCTGATGTGCTGTTGCTATAGAAGCAACAACCTATTAGAACGAGCATGTTAATATAAACCTGAAAATGAATTGGCATCTTCTGACCAATCAGATTTGAGAATTCCACAGCAAAGTCGTTCCTTTAATACATGCGCGTATGTGTGCGCCGAGGATCTCGAACAAGTTTTAAATTTTGAACATGCGGACACGAAGACGTGTTTTTAATTATCTTTTTATTATTAAAAATGTAAACCTCGCGACTTTATTTTGAAAGATAACTGTAGATCGGTGTAAAAAACACAGAGATGGTGTGTTATTTAAGTCAAATGTCGGCGTTATTATTCTAGTCACGATACGGTTTCTCTAAAAAAATAAGTCATCATGGTTTGTGGTTTCTGATCTGATCATAAAGCGGAATAGAAAAAAAAATTGGAAACACATTTAAACGTTTAGATTCTGCACGACGGAAAAAGGACACCGGCTCTGTGCTTTATCTACAGTATGTAAACTCTAGAGATCTAGCGTTATATCTGTATCTGTATCCTAAATCATCAACATCCTCAGAATTCCCTCGTCTGCTCTTGTACTCCGGTTATCTGAGCAGGATTTTGGAGAAGAGACAGACGGCCGGATCCGAAGCAGGCTAGCTGGAGCGGGATGAGACGAGACGAGACGAGACGAGATAAGATGTGAGCACTCGGCAGCGATTGTTTGCTTCTTGTGGTAGCTGACAGATTTGTTGCACGCGCTCTGTGACGCGTTCGACGCAGCGGTGCACATGCAGCGCAGCACGTGGAACGCATCCAAAAATTCGACGTGATTGGAGTTTACATATTCCGTAAACATGGCAGGTTTTCAATAACAGAAGTAATTCTGTCGGCCGTAATCACAAGAAAAGACTGTTAAACTTTTCCAGATTGTGGTCAAATTTATTTATACAGATTCCTGATGGTGTGCCTGGATACGGGTCTGGACAGTTAAAGATGCCGTGTCGCGCTGGTGTAGGAAAATAATCATATAGAAGATTACTGTTAATACCTCTAAGTGTATTTATTGTCCTGGTGTGTATTTCTTTTTATACCACAGCGATTTGACAGATTTATATATATATATATATATATATATATATATATATATATATATATATATATATATATATAAATATATATATATATATATATATATAAAACATACAGGGGTCACGGTGACTTAGTGGTTAGCACGTTCACCTCACACCTCCAGGGTCGGGGGTTCGATTTCCGCCTCCTCCTTGTGTGTGTGGAGTTTGCATGTTCTCCCCGTGCCTCAGGGGTTTCCTCCGGGTACTCCGGTTTCCTCCCCGGTCCAAAGACATGCATGGTAGGTTGATTGGCATCTCTGGAAAATTGTTCGTAGTGTGTGATTGTGTGAGTGAATGAGAGTGTGTGTGTGCCCTGTGATGGGTTGGCACTCCGTCCAGGGTGTATCCTGCCTTGATGCCCGATGACGCCTGAGATAGGCACAGGCTCCCCGTGACCCGAGGTAGTTCGGATAAGCGGTAGAAAATGAGTGAGAGTGAGAGAGTAAAACATACATATACATTTTGTCTGCTTATTGTGTGGAATGTAAAAAAATTTGAGTTAAAGCGTAAACTCGTCTGTCGTGATGTTAAAGCTTCACCTCTGACCTTTGACCTCTGAAATTTGCCTGACACCAGAGACTCCTTCCCTAGGTGTTGAATAAACGTCGCTGCCACACAAGATGTGTTCAGAACAGAACGAGTGGATTCATATAAACCTCGTGATATATAAAGAAACCAATAACAGACATACTCGGGGTCCATTGCATGTTTGTTTTTTTTTGATAATCTTCCTTATCTTCACTTACGTTCTATGACATAAACATTGACCCAAGCGTGAAGAGTTCAGAGTTAATCAGCTTCCCGTTTCTCCGAGTTTATGAATGTAGACGTAAGCGGAGCGTCTTTATATGAGGTTTTCTCCCTTTTCGTCCCGGTGTAAACTAGTCCAAACCGGTCCATGTGAAAGCTTGTCCCAGGCCACCACACATCTTGGATCTTCTCACCTACAACATCTTACATCTTGTGCTGCAGTGCGACTCTTGGCACGCCGGGCTCCTGAAACACCACCCAAGAGTCCCATAGCCTCTTCTCTCTGCTCCCCTCCTCCTCTTTCCACCTGCTCCATTAATTATGAGTTCCTATACACGATCCAAAATATCCCTGACCATGAATATGTAATGCTTTTAAATGAGTCATTAGCATAAATGACGCCCCGCAGTGAACAAATACTAGCGATCCATCACAGGCGGCGAGGTCTGTGAAAATCTAATGAGGGACTGCGGGGACGGCTCGGTCGGCACGGCCCGGGAGATCCGAGCACAGACATCCGGTCGAAGAGAAGGATCAGGGTGCAGGGATGCTTACAGATTAGACACAACAACAGGAAATAATACAGTTAAAGCTAGTCCTAAGAAACCGCTTGATATGATTTATCAGCAAAAAAAACGTCTCGTTATTACGTTCTCGCCGTTTGATTAGAGGCCTTCACTTTTCGTTAGCATCTGCACGGTGTTTATGCGGGTAATCAAATAAAGGCAGAAGTGGAAAGACAAAATGGAAAAATGTCCACACCAGGACAGACAGAAACTGACAGACAGACAGACGGACAGACTGACTCACTGACAGACAGACAGACAGACAGAAAGATGGACTGACAGACAGATGGACAGACAGAGACAGACTGAGAAACAGACAGAGACTGACAGACTGACCGACTGACCGACTGACCGACAGACTGATGGACAGACTGACTCACTGACAGACAGACAGGCAGACAGATGGACTGACAGACAGACAGACAGACAGATAGAGACAGACTGAGAAACAGACAGACAGAGACTGACAGACTGACCGACAGACAGACAGACAGATGGAAAGACTGACTCACTGACAGACAGACAGACAGATGGACAGACTGACTCACTGACTGACAGAAAGACAGACTGACAGACAGACAGAGACTGACAGACTGACCGACTGACAGACAGACAGATGGACAGACTGACTCACTGACTGACAGAAAGACAGACAGACAGATGGACTGACAGACAGACAGACAGACAGAGACAGACTGAGAAACAGACAGACAGAGACTGACAGACTGACAGACAGACAGATGGACAGACTGACTCACTGACTGACAGAAAGACAGACAGACAGACAGATGGACTGACAGACAGACAGACAGACAGACTGAGAAACAGACAGACGGAGATTGACAGACTGACCTTCTATATCTGACCTTCTAGACTGACAGACACACTTTCTATAAATTCTGTACCTACAATAAACTATAAACATGTACATAACGTTTCAATGTTATTATAAGTTTTACAATTTGTTGACATAATGCAATATAACCATCGGAAGCATTTATAAAGCATTATAATTTCCGATTTAAACTTCATAGGATCTTTATTATGCATTATGGATTGTTAACATGATGCATTGAAATAGTGTTTATAACACATCACATCACCAAGCCAGTCTCAATAGTGATATAAGCACTACCCTAAAAGTCCTACAATGCACCGCTAAAAAAACCCAGCGCATCCATACTGACTTCGTTCCCTTACTGGGAATCTGTGCAATCTAATGGGAAGGTTTCTGGCCATGCGAGCACAAGGGAATCATGGGAATCTCACAAAAAATATGATTAAAGAAAGAAAGAAAGAAATGACTTACGAGGAGGAACGACATAACTGAGCACGGTAAATCTGGAGCAAAGTTATTTCTTACAGAACGTGTGACGGAGTTCGAGGCTGAGGTTGAGGTTGAGGTTCCTCGTGTTCTTTAGTGATCTTAAATTGTTATGACTTTCCTTTTCATAGTAAAGTGTATATTGCTTTATGAACGTGTTATGAAATGTTATAAAGGTATACATAGAGTATATAGAGACGCATCATTCATACTGTACGGTTCAGAATTAGACAAAAATAACTGTCTGATTCTGAATAAATGAATCCTGAGGCGGATTGAGCTCATAGTGCTGCTATAACGCGGCGCTTCATGTTGCTAAGTCTAACGCTTTCATCCATCTTGGTGGGTTTTTTTATGACTCAGTGAGAGCTCGTGAATTTCACCCCGAGTCGTGACGCCTCACCTGTTAGTGATGATTGGACCACTTTCATGAACGTGATCTTTCTGGTCCAGACAAGCCTGGTGGTCTGGTGCTGACCATCAGATCACTGTTTCAGACCTGGTGGGATCTGTCAGAGTGTGTGTGTGTGTGTGTGTGTGTGTGTGTGTGTGTGCACTGGCACTAGAATAATATTTCTCATAATGTGAAGTGACAGTCAAAATTATGCTCACATTCTTTCTTTCCCTCACTTCTCTCTCTTTACAGCGCAGGGTCTCGCTTCTTTGCCAAGTGCTGGTAATATCTCCATAGGAGCTGTAGATTTCTGGCCGTCAGCAGTTCCAGGACGCTCAGTCGAGGGCCGTAACCACTCAGGAGAGCACGGCAACTCTGCCAAGGCAAATACAGCAAAAAAAAAAAAAAAAAGAAAGTGTAGGACTGTTAATAGGAAAGAGCCATTAATGGTAATGACGGAGGCCAGAGATGCTTTATGGCAGACGCATCCACTGTTTACTGCGTGCGGTTTACTGAAGGTGCTTCAAACATGGGCACGACTTTATGGATAAGTTTAAGAGAAACTCATTCAGAGGTTTAAGGATCAGAGGGTTGGGAGCTCAAATCCCAGAGACTGTTTCTGCATTTTTATGCATTCTTAAAGAAAAAAATTTCACCATCACTCGGACATATGATCTTCAAAGACAATTCCAGATATTATTTTTTAGTTTCTATTTTCAGACTAGTTAATGAGTTCATTACCTGTTTTTACGCTATTCAGTACTGTGTTTTGTTCAGAATCTGAAGAACCTGTTCTTTCTCACCTTTCATCTCGTAAATGTTATGTTTTCTCTTTTGTTATTCGTTTGTCTTTTTCAGCATCATTGCTAACCGTAACATTTCTGACTCTATGCAAGTTTGTTGCTTTGTATTTATTCATTCATTCATTCATCTTCTACCGCTTATCCGAACTACCTCGGGTCACAGGGAGCCTGTGCCTATCTCAGGCGTCATCAGGCATCAAGGCAGGATACACCCTGGACGGAGTGCCAACCCATCGCAGAGCACACACACACACTCTCATTCACTCACACAATCACACACTACGGACAATTTATCCAGAGATGCCAATCAACCTACCATGCATGTCTTTGGACCGGGGGAGGAAACCGGAGTACCCGGAGGAAACCCCCGAGGCACGGGGAGAACATGCAAACTCCACACACACAAGGTGGAGGTGGGAATCGAACACCGACCCTGGAGGTGTGAGGCCAACGTGCTAACCACTAAGCCACCGTGACCCCTGCTTTGTATTTATGGTATATATTAATTAATTCAGTAATTTACAGCTATTTTTAAAGGTCTGGAGGAAGGACAGACCCTCACCTGTGGGTATTTATTTGAGGATTTTCTAAATTGATTTACACTAAAAAAGTAAAAAAGATATTGAATAAATAAATAAATAAATAATAATAATAATAATAATAATAATAATAATAATAATAATATGTAAATAAATAAATTTAAAAAACTAAAACATTTTACAAAATGCTCTACAAAGTGATCTGCACTAAATAAAGCACTCACTCAGACCATCATAACCGTATTTAATTTTTTTTCTCCTGGAATGTGTTTAGTCTGTAAAAGCGAGCTCTGTAATGTTCCTGGTCTACGAGCAGACGTATTTATCCAGCGCCTAATCCTGTTAGACTGAGTTACTCTGTGTTGTTTATTATCTGACAGGATTAACTACAGGAAGAAAAGAACAAGACAAGGTCACAGCTCTGAATGCTCCTTTTGAAACTGTCCGGATCTTGAACCCGGGTTCGTCCTTTATATTATAATATTCAGATGTTCTGTTATTTTTTTTATTTTATGCGCCGATAGAAGACTGGATTTTACGGTAAAACACCTCGAGGACGTCTGGGGTCGTGTTTGACGTGCCGTTGGATTGTGTTGGAAAGTTTTGAGTGATAACTTTATAAGATAAAATGGAGATTTACACGCAGACTGCTGTGCTTTTAACGCTGCTTTCAAAGTTCATGAATAAATTGTGGAAATCATTTACAGGTATTCGGATTTCTGAGGGACGAAGGATGATGGAGTGATTAGAAAAGAAAAGAAAGAAGTAAGCTAAGAAGCCTCCTGGGTTGCGCCGTGCCTTTCATCAAGGCTCTGGAAATGTAATCATGTGCGTTTCACGTGTCTCGCTCACGGCGATGATAATTCAAGCGGCAGATTATGGCTGGAGTCTCGAGCGGGGATGTGAGAGGAAGAAGCTCCAGCAGAAATTGAAAATCCTATAGATATTTACATCTCTATTACTTTTTCAGAGTCACGGTTGTAGGTTTTAATCACTGCAGCCGTTATTTAGAGTCATATATTCATACGTGGGATCAGAGTGCAAAAGTATAGACTCATAAACATCTACTCATCTGAAGCACTGCGACTGCAAAGACAAGCTGATGAACTTACTAAGAACAGACACATAGACGGACTGAGAGACAGACAGACAGAGACAGACTGAAAAACAGACAGACAGAGACAGACAGACTGACCAAATGACAGACAGACAGATGGACAGACTGACTGACTGACAGACAGACAGACAGACAGACAGACAGACAGACAGACAGACAGACAGACGGACAGACTGAGAGACAGACAGACAGACACAGACTGAAAAACAGACAGACAGAGACAGACAGACTGACCAAATGACAGACAGACAGATGGACAGACTGACTGACAGACAGACAGACAGACAGACAGACAGACAGACAGACAAACGGACTGACAGACAGACAGACAGACAGACAGAGACTGACAGATTGACTGACAGACAGACAGATGGACAGACTGACTCACTAACAGACAGACAGACAGATGGACAGACAGACAGACAGACAGGCAGACAGACAGATGGACAGACAGACAGACAGACAGACAGACAGACAGACAGACAGAGACAGACTGAGAAACAGACAGACAGAGACTGACAGATTGACTGACTGACAGACAGACAGATGGACAGACTGACTCACTGACTGACAGACAGATGGACTGACAGACAGACAGACAGACAGACAGAGACAGACTGAGAAACAGACAGACAGAGACTGACAGATTGACCGACTGACAGACAGACAGATGGACAGACTGACTCACTGACAGACTGTCAGAGAGACAGACAGTGAGAATAAGCGACAGACAGACAGACTGATTGACCAGCTGAATGACTGATCTTTATAATCATTCTAATTTAAAACACACTTTCTATAAATTCTGTACCTACAATAAACTATAAACATGTACATAACGTTTTAATGTTATTATAAGTTTTACAATTTGTTGACATAATGCAATATAACCATCAGAAGCATTTATAAAGCATTATAATTTCCGATTTAAACTTCATAGGATCTTTATTATGCATTATGGATTGTTAACATGATGCATTGAAATAGTGTTTATAACACATCACATCACCAAGCCAGTCTCAATAGTGATATAAGCACTATTATAGTGCATCTTTTTACCAGTTAATAAATGATTTAGAAACACTCTTATAAGCTGTAATAATTATAGCCATAAATAATTATAATGATGTTTATAATGCATAATGATTGCATTATAATGTGATGAATACAGGTCATCATATATAAGGACTTTACAAACTACTAACAAACATTACTTATAACAGATCTTGATAAAAATTCATAATGCATTATAACCATGCATTATAATGTTTAATGCTTTTTTTAAAATAAGTATCTACAACAAAGTGTATCTTCTTATGAGTATTATCAGTTCATTTGTGTTGGCGACGTTATTTCTGATAGTGACTACTTATAAGGCATCTGCTTAATAATTCATAATGCATTCTAACCATTGCTATAAATATCTAAGTCTATAAGTCAAATGTCTTTATAAATACTTTATTCACTAATCTTATGATCTTTGTAGGAAGTGTTACCAAGTTCCTTGTGTTAACGGTTTATAATGCATTATAACCATTGCTATAAAGTCTTATGTATTTTAGTAGGTAACTATAACAAAGTGTAACATCTTATGAATACTTTATTCACTAAACATATGGAATTCGTAGGAAAAGTTACCGAGTTCCATGTGGTTAACAGTTCATAATGCATAATAACCAGTGCTGAATCTAAGTCAATAGAGTTTTCATAAGCATGTACAGTTGACCATGTGTAACTATTTGAAATATATTATTCAGAAATATTGATTTATGAACGTATTCATTATGTCACTAAACATATGGCGTTCATAGGAAGTGTTTTTTTCTATACGTTTAGGTGATTTGGCAGGATGTCGCAGTACATTTTGGCTCACGTATCTGCGTAAATGCCCTGCAGTGGTCCCTGTTTCAGTTATGACACGTTTAAACATTTCACGTAGTGTTTATGGCGTGTGAAATGCACTCTTGGAAACGATCCATTTCAGCTCGCAGTAGGAGGCAGGTTTTAATTTAAATCCAACACATTTCACAGGTTGCTCTAAAAAAAAAAAGCAGGCCTTAAATACGATGTGAAAGCCAGATGTTGCGTCCAGACAAACCCAAGCAGCGACGGTGTCGGTTACACACGGCTGCAGAAAGAATTCAGTCCAACGACTTCGGTTATTGCTGAAGTCAAACACAATCAGAGCGACTTTAAGCAAAATCTACACCAGGCTGTAATTAAAAGCTAAATTGGCCGACGTTGTGAACGCGTGTTGTGATTATTTGCCGTAAGCGATGTGGTTCTTCGCATGTTCCACACAGGAAATGAAGAAACAGGGCTAACGCTACGGGTTACAGTTTGTTTACCATGAAACAGCGCAGATGATTCTTATGAAAGATTGTTACTGTAAGGAAATGATGTGCTAAAAACTATTTATTTCTACAACCACATCGTTTATTTATTTATTTATTTATTTATTTATTTATTTATTTATTTATTTTTCCCACTTAGGAGTGCCAATACATCTGAAGCTGAATGTATTCATTCATTTGATTTTTAGGTTTATATTTGCATAAGAAAAATAAATAAAAATAACTGTATATAGCGTGTTTAAGATCACAATATCATTTAATAAATATTTTATTTAAATTTTAAAAAAGAAATTTTCTTGGCCGGTGCCAATAAAAAATAAATAAATAAATAAATTTTGTCTGCATTTTTTTTTTTTTTTTTTAAATAAGTCATTAGTATTAAATCAAGCACAAATACATAAATTGTGAGCAAAATGAAACAGTCATGTGGTAAATTACATAGTAAATAAACAAACAAACAAACAAACAAACAAACAAATAAATAAATAAATATAGTAGACAATATACGTAAATAGTTATAGTTTTAGCTAGCACAATAATTAATGAAATAAATAAAATAAATATAAATCGTCAGAATGAACGAATACAGTCAAGTCTAGAATTATTGGCACCCTTTAGGTAAAGAATGTGAAAAAATACAGAACATTTAGAATGATTTATTTTCAAGTTTCAACACATGTATAGATTTGAAAATAAACTTTTTAAAATCTAAAAAGAACTCAAAAATAAATGAATAAAATTGAGTCCAAAACTTTTGGCACCTTTCAAGAAAATGAATAAAAATCAATGTTTAAAAAAAAAAAGTCAGGCATCGTAGTCTGTGTGTATTAATTTTATTTATTTATTTATTTTTTTTAATCTTTTAAAAATCTTTACAGTGAATAAGCTGACAGCTCCAGAATTTTTGGCACCCTTTAGGATCAATTCATTCCAGTAATAAAATAGCCTCCTTGCTTAAAAACCTGTTGAAAATGTCCTTCATTATCATTTCTCTCTGAATCATCTCTGCTGTTGTTTTTTCTCTCTCTTTTCTCTTCAGCTACACGTGTTTCAGTTCCCCGCTGCGTGAAATGTGAGGCTGAATTAATTGAGTTCTGTTCGAGTGGATCAGCAAGTTTGCATCTTTTCCATCTGGTTGTGCAGGAATTTGATTAACGATTTTCTAACAATTACACACACAGGATATATTAGCTAACATGATCCGGGACATATGTTAGAAATAAATTGTGCTAATCTATTTAAAGGCTGTTTTATGTTATTAACATTTAAGTGAAGATGCGAAACACACTCCATCATTCTCTAATTGAAGCGATGTCAGGGAAGATTTCGACATCTTCCAGTCTCTCAAGTGATTTGACCAAACAAATCGGTCAAGGAAGAATCGTTCATTGAGTCATTTGCCCAAATGGTTGCTTTGTTTGAATCTTTATTGTCCACTTGGGGCATTTTAATTTCAGCAAAATTATAGATTATGACAATAAACACAGGGCATTTATCGATTAATAAAATAGGAAATTAACTCTGGGTCAAATCACGAATAAAGCATCATTACAATCAATCAGGAATTCATTCAATGAATCATCTTTATAAATATGAGGTAGTTCAGCTGACAGAAAAAAATAAATATAATCCCTTAAATAATATATGCACCTGCTTTCTCTCCATTTTTTATCATAAAACAACCAAATACAGTAAATAAACCGCCTCTAAGGATCTCTGCAAATTGCCCCTACACCTGATTACCCTGTGGACCAACACCTATAACACCCTACTTGGTGTGGTCAGCACTCCATGAGTCCACTTTGAATTGCAAATCGTCCAGATAACTCAAAAATAATTCAGGGCTTTCCGTCACACCCCTGTCATTTTTCTGCATTTGGTCACGTCGGGGCAGGTGTGAGAAGGGCTTTTCCTTATTGCTTTTGCCTCTCATTTGATATGCCTGCTTATTGTGGGAGAACAAAGAGAAGTAGAAAAGAGTAAAAAGGAGAAGGAGGAGGACGGAGTGGCGACCTCTAATATTTCAGCATCGCCCCGGTTCAGAACATCTTGGCCTTTCTTTTCTTGAAGACAGGTAGATAACATCAGAAAAACAAAACCCACTAAAAAAGTTGGGTATATTGTGTTTTTTTTTTTTTTTTTTTTTTTTTTCTGAAAACTATTTTAACATCTTTTGGTCGTTAACAACTACCTCGGGTCACGGGGAGCCTGTGCCTATCTCAGGCGTCATCGGGCATAAAGGCAGGATACACCCTGGACGGAGTGCCAACCCATCGCAGGGCACACACACACACTCTCATTCACTCACACAATCACACACTACAGACAATTTTCCAGAGATGCCAATCAACCTACCATGCATGTCTTTGGACCGGGGGAGGAAACCGGAGTACCCGGAGGAAACCCCCGAGGCACGGGGAGAACATGCAAACTCCACACACACAAGGTGGAGGCGGGAATAGAACCCCCAACCCTGGAGGTGTGAGGCGAACATGCTAACCACTAAGCCACCGTGCCCCCTCTATTTTATTCTATTCTATTTTATTCTATTCTATCCTATAAGGAATAGAAAGTAAATAGAATTATCACATATTTAAAAATTCAAGCTTCGATTCAGAATCCATCGATTTCCAGCAGCTCTATCAGACAGCATACTTTCATTTCACAACAGTATGCTTGAAAGAAAAAGCCCTATAATCTTCCCATTAGCTCCTAATCAGCATTTTTTTCTCTGCTACACGGATCATTCGTTTGCAAATTAGCTTGTTTCGAGATGTAGCCAATGTGGCAATTTCATGCTTTGACGCACTTATACCTAGAAGTTAATGAGGAAAATGTGTTGTTTTGCGGTGTGCTATTAGAGATCCAAATCTCTATTCACTTCATCAGGTCCGAATCCTAACAGAACCCGGACCGAACTGAGTCATGTTTCGGTTCGTTTGCTAGGTTTAAAAAAACGATCGTTAGGAGGATAATCGTTATTTTTTTCTCATATCCTACAATCGTCTTAGTGTAATTGGACATTTGAGAGTACAGACTACACGTCGGAGAGGTTAAAACACAGATTTAACCAAATACGAGTTGATTATTTGGATCAAATAGAAGATGTGTTTTCTTTAGAAAGCTTCACATGACACACAAGAACAAAATCACAGAAGACGGAGGATTTTACATTAAACACAAGTGAGAGGAAATATGTAGAAAAAAAATGTGTTTCTTTAAATGCAAACAGTGCTTTTTAACAAGCATCTTTAACCATCCTTAGTAATTGCCTGGTCAGGCTCACAGTGGGTTCACTAATGCCCCTTTTCCACCAAAAAGAACCGAGTGCTGGTTCAGAGCTAGCACTGGTGCTGGTTCAAAGTTGGTTCCACTGGTGAACCTTCTAAGAACCGGTTTGCCTTTCCACCGGTTAGAGAGCATCACAGAGCCGAGTCTGACGTCACTGTATACGTGTCACGTTACACAGCAACGTTAGCGCAGCAGCGGCAAACACAAACACATCAACAATGAGGGATGTTTCTTTACTGTTAATGCTCATGGCTTTGTGAACCTACATTAACACCCAAACGTGGCGAATCCAACGTGTACGTGCATTTCCATGTAATCTGTATAAACGGAGGTTGTTATCGAGAAAGTACATAACGTTATTTTATCATTAACACAGAAAAAAGTTAGCCATAGCATGTAGCTACCTACTATCATGTGTGCTGATAATGTATCATATCGCGGTAAAGTAAAAGTGTATTAAACATTAGTATACTTAAGGTACATTATCAAATGCGCTAACAGTAGCCCCGCCCACAGCCCCGCCCACAGCCCCTAATGCAAGCTGTTCTTAAGTCTAGACCAGCAACGTTTTGGTGCTACTTAAGAACCACTTTTCCTGGTTCAGAGCCGGTGCTTTGGCTGTCGAAAAAGAAAGAACTGGTTCTAAATTAGGCTCCGAACCAGCACTCAAACTGCCTCGGTGGAAAAGGGGCATCAGACTATTAGTTTGTTCATATTTAGGGAAACTGAACAAAATAAATTGTTTAAAAATGTAATAAACTGCTTTCCATGCTACAGATATGAATGTATGGATCAGTACAGATTGACATTGTATAGACAAATGTTATTAAATATATATATATATATATATATATATATATATATATATATATATATATATATATATATAAAAGTATGCACAAAGCTATTTGAGTAAATATGTAATTGTTCATACAGGTATGGCTTGTTAAGTTCATTAGTGTTTATATAGCAGCTTAAGTATATGGTGATCATATGGCTACTTAACTACATGGTGTTCATACAGCTACTTACAGTAACTACGTAGTGTTCGTATGGCTACTATTAAGGGTACATGAATAGTCATATGGCTTCTCCTAAGTACTTAAGTGTGCATATGGCTATTTAGGTTCATAAGTGTTCATATAGCAGCTTAAGTACATAGTGTTTATACAGCTATTTAACTATCAATACGTAGTGTTCATATGGCTACTCATAAGTACTTAAGTGTTTATATGGCTATAAAAGTCTGCATGTAGCTACTTGAGAAAATATGTAAGTGTTTATATTGCTACCTAAGGACTTAAACGCTCATAAAGCTACTTAAGTACCTAAGAGTTCATATGGCTACTTAAATGCATAGTGGCTACTATGTATGACTACTTAAGTACAAGCTCATAATTATCTAAGTTCATAAGTGTTCATATAGCAACTTAAGTACATAGGTGTTCATACAGCTACTTAACTACCTAGTGTTTATATGGCAACACTTAAGGATACATAAATGGTCTTATGGCTACTCTTAAGTATACATAAGTGTTCATATCGCTACTTATCTACATAGTGGCTACTATGTATGGCTACTTAAGTACATAAGTGCTCATATGGTTACTTAAGTACACAAGTCCACTCCTGTAACCCTGCTTTCTATGACTCCTCATAGGGCTACATACTGTAACTTCATAAGTGGACATGTGGCAAGTGTTTACTAGCACACTTAAGTAGTTACGAAGTGTTAATAAGTCTAGCACACAATGAAATATATTCTTATTAATGCAACTATGAACATATATACCGAAAAAGGAAGTTGTAATAATGCATTATAAGATATTATTCAAGCGATAGACACATTTATAATCTCAGTAATGACTGAAACCATAAACCAGGATTCTAAGTGGTCTAAGCTGCTGGTCAATGTCTCTGATGACTCTCAGGGAGAACCTGAGGATTTCATGCTAACGTCCGACCAAATCTAGCGGGTGCTGTTATGAGCTTGATAGATGGAGATATCACTCTCATCATGATAAATCTAACGAGCGGTTCCTCTCCCGTCTCTCCAAGACCTGCGCTTGAAGGCGTGATCTTTAATTAGGGAACTGAGAAAGAGACGAGTGTAGGAGAACGGCGGTAATGGAGGAGTAATGAGAGGAAGAAGAGGTCAGCGCCTGGCCCTGTTTGCCATTTTGATTAATTCCTTTTACTTTTTCACTTCTTATCACCTCCAGACTCTGATGACTGAATGAAATACAAATATTTTTGTTTATTCTTGTGACAATAATATCTTACTTTTCATTAAATCTTAGTAAAACTTTTACTCAAATAACTCATATGTAGGTTTTATACATGTAAAAGTGAACATAATCATTTCTTCTTTTCTTTTATCCTGTATAAAGGGATTGCATGTGCAGAATTTTACTGTAAGAGGTCTTAATTAATTAATTAATTAATTCATTCATTAATTCATTCATTCATTCATTCATTCATTCATTCATTCATTCATTCCTTTATAATTATGTTTGTTCACATGCTCTTATTATTTGATTTATTTATTAATTTTACTTTTAAAATATGTGGAATAACATTTATTTATTTGTTTGTTTGTCTATTTATTTATTTATTTATTTATTTATTATTTTATTTACAATTGTGTTTGTTCATATGCTCTTTTTTATTTGATTCGTTAATTTATTTTAATTTTGAAAAAAGATGAATAATTTTTATTCATTTATTTTCATTCATTCATTCATTCATTCATTCATTCATTCATCTTCTACCGCTTATCCGAACTACCTCGGGTCACGGGGAGCCTGTGCCTATCTCAGGCGTCATTGGGCATCAAGGCAGGATACACCCTGGACGGAGTGCCAACCCATCACAGGGCACACACACACTCTCATTCTATTCATTTATTTATTTGAATTAATTTGTGCCTCAGAATATACATTTTGGATTCGACAATTTTCATTATTTTTTGGAGGCAGGGATCTATCTATCTATCTATCTATCTATCTATCTATCTATCTATCTATCTATCTATCTATCTATCTATCTATCTATCTGTCTGTCTGTCTGTCTGTCTGTCTGTCTGTCTGTCTATCTATCTGTCTGTCTGTCTGTCTGTCTGTCCATCCGTCTATCTATCTATCTATCTATCTATCTATCTATCTATCTATCTATCTATCTATCTATCTATTTGTCTGTCCGTCCGTCCGTCTATCTATCTATCTATCTGTCTGTCTGTCTGTCTGTCTGTCTGTCTGTCTGTCTGTCTGTCTGTCCGTCCGTCCGTCCGTCCGTCCGTCCGTCCGTCCGTCCGTCCGTCCGTCCGTCAAGCACAAGAACAAAGAAGGATCAAACAAACAAATGCATAGATACTCAGGTTCTAAATATAGACCATATACAGTATATATCACCATGTACACAGTATATATTACAATATTTACATATTACTCAAATAATGCACTGTACCTCAGAACTCCACCCCTTTACTGGGAAATAAGCAGGACCAGTTTACAACTTGAACCTAAAAATCTCCTTTATAATATCAATTTAGCTTATACACAAATTCGAGATTTTCCCTTTGGGTCTTGATAAAGGACCAAGTGACACTTCTCACTGCTTTATTTTTATAAGAGATGCTATAGGGATGGATGGAAGTTAAATATTTAGGATGTGTTCTTCAGGTTCATTTTCCCAGCGTACAAGCATTTGCTGTTAGTACGCGTGCATGATACGATCCACAATGTAGCAATGTGTAAATCACTCTAATTGGGTAGTAAAGCGTAAGGAAGCTCCTTAGTCACATCTCAGGTTGCACATTGGTGAAAATGGGCTCTAAATAAGTACCCGGAGTATCCTCGGAGCTCGGTTTGAACTCGCAGTGAACTGCAGGATGCGTCCCTTACTGCTTTTCACAATAAATAAATAAATAAATAAATAAATAAATAAATGATAAAGAAAAGAAAGAAAAAGAGAGATGCAAAATAATAGGGATAGAGCATGCTCAGACGGTGGAGACGTCCGCATTCATAACGACGGGATCTCAGGCTGCTGGCTGCCGTTGGGAAGCACTTATTTGGAGTGGTAATTTTCCAGAGTGGAGCCCCGTCCTGGCCCCAGGAGTAAATCATTTGAAAGGAGCATTGTGGCTTGGGCTATTATGGTGGTCTTGGAGTGTTGGAATGGCTGTGGCTGTGGTCCCGTGCATTCTCCAGCATACATTCAGAAACGTCTGTGTGTGACTAGCACGAACTTTACAGCTGTGGTAGCCAGACGAGGCCAAACCTCGGGGGACCTCTTTTACTCCATATCATCTAGTTCTCAGGCTGTGTATTTTAACAAATATAAATGCGGTGTAGATTTTTCTCTGCCGTTTTAAGAAAACAAATAAGTCGTATGATGGAGAGAATTCGATTAGCTTGATGAAGTACAAAAACGCCAGCTTTCTATTTCTGAACAATGCTGGGACGCCAGAAAATCACCACAAAGCCGAGGAACACCCTACAGCTCGGACCAAACCCGTACCACATTATTCGTCTCATGTGTCTCGGAGCCGATGGGGAATTAACCAACCGCATTCCCAAAGGAGGAAGAAACCGGATAGGACGAGTCGCTTCGCTTCACTTTCCAAACAGATCTAATGAGAAATTTGTACGATTTTGAGTCTACGAGGGCAGAACGGTCCGAAGCCCCGCCCCTAACTCGTAACTCGACCTTACGTTCGTTTTTTTATTTAAGCGTGAATTGTATCGACTTGTAAAAGCATGTTGTCATTATTCAGGTGACTTGTATAGACAGACTTATACTTACAGTATAATAAAAAATTTAATTAATTTAAAAATTCTTTGTAGCATAAATTTATGTTTTTAACAAAGTCAAGGTCTACTGCCGGATTTTGTTAAAAACATAAATTTATGCTACAAAGAAATGATTGATCTGGTTGGCAAATTGTTGTGTCATTATTGGAAAATAAACTTTCATCACACCTTTTCACTCACGTAGATGAGTGTGATGAAAGTTTATTTTCCAATAATGACACAACAATTTGCCAACCAGATCAATTAAAAGTAAATTAAAGTGACGTGACGTGACATACGGCTAAGTACGGTGACCCATACTCATATTTTGTTCTCCGCGTTTAACCCATCCAAAGTGTACACACACAGCAGTGAACACACACACACTGTGAACACACACCCGGAGTACTGGGCATCCATTTATGCTGCGGTGCCCGGGGAGCAGTTGGTGGTGGGGGTGGGGGGCTCACCTCAGCCGTGGCTGGGAACTCGAACCCACAACCTTAGGGTTAGGAGTCAGACTCTCTAACCATTAGGCCACGACTTCCCCCTTATTATCCTAAAGAAGCGTAACTCCGCTGTCACAGAGATCCGTTATATCTTTAACTCTTACTGTTCTGAAAGTGCTGACACTGGAGACTCCTTCCATACAGAAATTTCTCCTTCTTCAAGAAAAACTCGACATATCAACAATTATAGATTTATTCACTTGGAGCATTTGAGATATTTAACTTTTTGTAAATGACTTGATCTTATATTAAGGTTCTAATCTAAAAAATGAGGATTATCGTGTCATTAATAAAACAGAATAGGATAGAAGACTAGGGGGGCACGGTGGCTTAGTGGTTAGCATGTTCGCCTCACACCTCCAGGGTTGGGGGTTCGATTCCCACCTCCGCCTTGTGTGTGTGGAGTTTGCATGTTCTCCCCGTGCCTCGGGGGTTTCCTCCGGGTACTCTGGTTTCCTCCCCCGGTCCAAAGACATGCATGGTAGGTTGATTGGCATCTCTGGAAAATTGTCCGTAGTGTGTGATTGTGTGAGTGAATGAGAGTGTGTGTGTGTGCCCTGTGATGGGTTGGCACTCTGTCCAGGGTGTATCCTGCCTTGATGCCCGATGACGCCTGAGATAGGCACAGGCTCCCCGTGACCCGAGGTAGTTCGGATAAGTGGTAGAAGATGAGTGAGAGAGAGGATAGAAGACTTTATTATTGTCACATCTGCATTACAGAACAGTGACATTTTTTTTTTCACATATCCCAACTTTTGGGGTCAGAGCACAGGGTCAGCCATGATACAGCACCACTGGAGAAGATAGGGTTAAGGGCCTTGCTCAAGGGCCCAACAGTGACAGCTTGGCAGTGCTGGAGCTTGAATCTTGATCCTCTGATTGACAATCCAGAGCCTTAACCACTTGGTCCATCTCTGCTCCTTTTTTTTCAATTTCTGACCAATCCCGGTCCAGATCTCAAGAGTAAATATGTCGAGACTGAACCTAACCCGATGCTCAGTGTTAAACTTCTGCCACTTTATTTAACTCGCCATCCTCATGAGCATTAAATACTTGCTTAGCATTTCTGCAGCACTACAGCACCTCTGTGTAATCCGCCTTTGTCCGCTTTCTTCGTTTCAGCATCATAAATGCCGGTCAGTTTAATTAGATCAGGAGCCGAGGTGCTTTCATTGTGGTCTTGCCCTCATTTTCATATCCAAAGGGAGAAAATAACACGCTCCGAGTCTCTGGATGCGGCGTTTGACGTAACTAATAAGTGCCCCATGCAGTGACTGCTTTCATTGCTTCTTTCATTTTCTTCACTTTCCCTCCACGGAAATTTCAATAAAAAGCGAAGCAGTCGTGGAAATCCATCATGAAACTCATAACGCACTTGTCATGCGGAATAGCTGATTACTTTTACATTTGGGGTCCCGCTATGGAAAGGGATGCATTAGAGGGCAGTCTAATGATATAGAGGGCAACGGGGCTATGCTTATAATTACCATAGCAACCCCCCAAGGTCAATGAAACATCTGACACAAGCTCACCAAATGATTATTACAAACTAGTATCCAGAGACTTGGTGTTTCACTGCATGATGACAACAAAGCGGAACCAATTAAACACAGATTTTGATTTATATTTTATATTCAATTGAACTCAATTCAGTTTATTTGTATAGCGGTTTTAACAACTGACATTTTCTCAATGCAGCTTTACAGAAGTATAGAAAGTGAATAAAAATGTTAAAGTTTAAAATGAAGTTATTATTTATCTCTAACATCTATCACTAGTGATCGAGCCTGAGGTGACGGTGGTGAGGAAAAACTCCCTGAGATGATATACAGAAGTGAACCTCATCCTCATCTGGGTGAAGCTGAACAGGAAATAATGTCAATGTAAATAATGTCATTTCTACAACAGTTTATAGCCCAGTGGAATTGTGTGACCAAGAACTCCTGAGGAACTAACCTCAATTTCCTTTCTGCTGAAGTCTTCAGATGTTCACTGATAAAGACCTGAACACTCACTAACTCATCTTCTACCGCTTATCTGAACTACCTCGGGTCACGGGGAGCCTGTGCCTATCTCAGGCGTCATCGGGCATCAAGGCAGGATACACCCTGGATGGAGTGCCAACCCATCACAGGGCACACACACACACACTCTCATTCACTCACACAATCACACACTACGGACAATTTTTCCAGAGATGCCAATCAACCTACCATGCATGTCTTTGGACCGGAGGAGGAAACCGGAGCACCCGGAGGAAACCCCCGAGGAACGGGGAGAACATGCAAACTCCACACTCACAAGGCGGAGGCGGGAATCGAACCCCCAACCCTGGAGGTGTGAGGCAAACGTGCTAACCACTAAGCCACCGTGCCCCCCACTTGCTGTGTTGAATCAAATCAATTCAACAAGTTTTAGTGTAATTCAAACCATCATGACTCTGACTAAGCAGTGACTAAGGATGACTAAACAAACAAAAATCGTGGCCTTTCTTCGTGCCGTGAGTTTGCTATCTGACCGTTTTTACACACGCAAGGTGAAAGTAAAAACTTCCCGCCTCTCGTTTTAACTAAACGGGAACTAACATCGAAATAGTCCATGCTTTATTCATATCTGTATCTGTATAGGTATGTATCCGTTTACAACACGTTATCTGTTCAGTACATATCATTTATTTACATTCAGTTACATGCCTATTTTTTTTCAGCTGTACTGAATTTTTCCTCATCATCTACACACTTGACATTCATCTTCAAGCAGCTTCAAGTGGTCTGGTTTTCATCAATAAGTTGAGCTTGTTTGAAATATTGATAGAGTAAAGGAGACAAATGAATAGGAGGGTGGAGGACACATTGAATGTGTGTGTGTGTGTGTGTGTGTGTGTGTGTGTGCACCAAGGGATTTGAACAACTTAAAGAAGGAAAATAGAGAGGCTGTAATATCGGTCTTGTTCGGGCTGGCTGTGTTTGCTCAGCTGTGAACAGTGTTTGCCCACTGGATGGCGGGTGAGTGACTTTCTGATGTTCGTGCAGGTCCAGCAGGAACTCTGAAGGAAATGTTTGGACAGAAATATGTGGGAATTTTTAATGGCAGATGAAAGAAGGAGTTATTTTGAAATATTCCATATTTTGGCAAGCGAAATGTCGGGCTTTCCCTCCCAGCCGATGTTTTATTTATACCTGATGTATATCAACCATCGACCAATGAAATGTAAATATTAAAATAAGAAATACGAATAGGAGACAATGCTCTGCTTTATTAATGTAAATATGATTGAAATATCACCTTTAATTAATATTACCTGTTGTTTTGTCCTTTTTTTATATTTACAACAGCAAATTATTTGTACGTTTGAAAAAAAAGGCACATATATATACATAGTCGCTGTCAGGCGGAATCCTCGTATCTCCAAAACCGTTATTTTTCAGGAAATTAAAAAAACGCTGTACCTTATCTGCAGTACACAGGGTTTAGTCTGCGTTGCAGTGGATTGTCTTTCGCTAAATTCCTGTCCTCAGACGAGCACCAGAACTAGCGGGGGTCAAGATTTTTTTTTCTTTGAGCCCAGTGTTTTGAAGACATTTACCTCAGAAGACGTGTTGATTCGTTGCGACTCTTCTTGAGGAGAAATATGCCGTGAAGCTCTCCCGCGGAGTGAGGAAGAGGTGGACAGTTGAAGTGTCCAATGGAGTTATGAGATTTGCGCTCAAGCTATTTTCAAGACTTTAGATTGGTTAATAACTTGTAAAAATAACAGACCCACGTGGGGACTGACCAATAGCATCGATATGTGAAAGAATATGAAATTGAACAAATTTGGACATATGAGGTTAAATATATATATATATATATATATATATATATATATATATATATATATATATATATACACAATTGAGCAACTGAGGGCTAAGGGCCTTGCTCAGGTGCCCAGCAGTGGCAGCCTGGTGGACATGGGAATCGAACTCACAACCTTCCGACTGGTAGTCTGGCACCTTAACCACTAGGCTACCACATCCCACATTTTTACTATAATACTTCTTTATAATCATAAAACCTTTAGTATATACAAAAGGTAAAAGCAATAAACCACATTTATATTCACTAATTACGTACTTAATGCCAGTCAACCTATGGAAAAAAAACAGAGCCCAGAGGAAAACCTTTAAGGATAACATGTAAAAATCCAAACATACATTAACCATAAAGAATGAACACAGGAGCTGTGAAGCATCAACAGTTCCACGGTGCCACTGTGCCATCCAAAGACTAATCTCCAAACTGTATTAAAAAACCTCACCTAATTAGTATCAAATGGAACACAGACAGGTCCGTAATTTTCTGGTGTTTGGGCATCAGTCTGGTTTTGGCTCGGCGTATGTTTTACACGAGCCGTACGTCTCCACAGGAAAAGCAAGCAGCCAGATGAATGAAACAGGCACGCGGCTAGTCGCTAGTGCCTCAGAACCTAAAAGCCACTTGCGCTGAATGACCACAGTGCTTATTATAAACTGAAACAGAGGGCATCATCACTAGCCCTTGAGGTCTGAATGACATGACCGCATCCCATCTGAATGTGCTAATGATAGTTGTTGGACCGTACTGACGTCACACACCCACACACACACACAGCCAGTGGAATTTCAGTGGTGGTTTACATAGACCTAGTTGCCTGAATGGTATTCCGCACTTTTTCCGTCTGGCAGGAGGCCGACTGTTCGTCCTCCAGCACCTTTCTGGTCCTTGAAAGGTCCTCTGGGAGTCACAGGGCAGCGGTAGCCACCGGCTGCCCCCAGGCAGGGTGACCATCCTGCCAAAAGTCACCTTCTTGGTCTGTAGCCAAGTCCTCCCTTCTTAAGTCCTTCCTACATTCCGTTCTCTCTTTCGATCTCTAGTGGTTTCTCATCTTTTCGAAGGATTAAAGCTTCAATACCTTGCTGGTCAAAGTGACCTCCGCTGACAGAATTGGTCAGTCTTTTGGAAACTTTTTTTGAAGGTGATGGATTGAAGGAAGGATGTGGAAAAGGAGGTAATGGAAAAGAATATGGCTCCAGGAAGTAAGTTGTCTGCCATTACGGATACATACTGTTTGTACTGGCCATAAAATCTGTACAACCTTTTCCTTTTTTCTTTTTTTTCAGACACCATTTGGGGTAAACATGTACATATGGCCATATGCAGTGTGGTTAGGGAAATTACCCTCAACCTTCTGAAAGGCCCCAGGGGCCAAGCGTTCTGTAATAACCTTTGAGTGCCCTTTGTCAGGACGCTGACCCAAGGCTTGAACCTCTTCAAACTTCTGTTTCAATGACAATTTAATCATATATATATATATAATATATATATATATAAAAAATATAAAATATATAAAAAATATACCATTTTTATCTACGCATTACTGTGAGCCCTTGAAAAGACATAATTTAATGCTCCTAATTTAAAAAGAAAATTCTATTCTAGCGAATAACATCAAATAGAACAACAAACGACTCTGTTTATCTCTCTATATATACTATTGGGCCTAGATGATAATATTTTTCTTACACGATTAAAGATCTGGGCTTTTAGATTAGATTTGGTTGTTATAGTAGATAATAGCGTGATTGTTTGGCCCGTGAGACTTGACTTTGTCACATGGCCTGAATTTTAAATTGTTCCTTGTAAGAAAACTCGTTGCTTCTAAAATATAAAGTTAATCATTTTCAGTTCATTCATTCATTCATTTTTTACCGCTTATCTGAACTACCTCGGGTCACGGGGACGGAGTCACCCTGGACGGAGTGCCAACCCATCACAGGGCACACACACACACACACTCTCATTCACTCACACAATCACACACTACGGACAATTTTCCAGAGATGCCAATCAACCTACCATGCATGTATTTGGACCGGAGGAGGAAACCGGAGTACCCGGAGGAAACCCCCGAGGCACGGGGAGAACATGCAAACTCCACACACACAAGGTGGAGACGGGAATCGAACCCCCAACCCTGGAGGTGTGAGGCGAACGTGCTAACCACTAAGCCACCATGCCCCCCTTCATTTTCAGTTTTTCAATAAAATTTCCATATTTTTACTCTGGCCTTTCAAAGGCATCACCGTTTTCAAACTGGTTTATTTATCAGTGTGTAAATAAATGTACTAGATGGTCCAGATGAGACCCAGAATTCAGTGTTAGTTCTGAGCAAAGCTTCGACTACTGTTCGGAAAATTTTCGACTACTGATCGGAAGGTCATTGGTTCGAATCCCAGGTCCACCAAGTTGCCACTGCAGGGCTCCTGAGCAAGGTCCTTAACCCTCAATTGCTCAGGTGTATAAATTCAAATAAGAAAATGTAAGAGTGTCTGCTAAATGTTGTAAATGTAAATGACGTAATGCACAACGTACTGATCATATGATATAATGAACTAAACGATTCCTGTGATCATGTGGGGTAAAATGTCGAATGATTTATCTGCATCCTGACCTCAGACGCTATGGATCAGCAACACGAAACGGTTTTAAAACATAAATCAGGAACAAATACAGTACATAGAATCAGAATATGATGATTTTCTGTACCATATCATACATATGAAGAAATTTCACAGCTCAAGCTGAGATTCATTTGGTCCTTGTGCTCATTTACAACCTGGGAATCATGCTGGATTGAAGAATTGATTAGTTTCCTCATCTCTAACTTCCAAGTCTCTAACTCCCTTTTTTTCTTCTTCTTCTTCTTCTTCTTCTTTGGTTGTAGTTGTATTTGGAGCTCTCGGGGGGCTGGGGGTGGGGAGGAAAGTCCCTGTGGATGTCAGAGTACATTAATTCTCATCAGAACCCAGAGGCTCTCAGGTGTGAATGGCAGCGAGCAGCTGTCGATGGGACTCTCTCAAGCTTAAAACAGCTCATACATCATTCGGCACATTCGCACACAACCGCTGTCACTGAGAGGCGGCAGACGCAAAGACGCTTTCTCTCAGCACAAACCGTTGCCCTTTTAAAGCGCGCTGACTTTGCCGTGCCTTTTCCATTTCACACGGGCCTAACTGACAGCTATCTGACCTGATGCTATGGAAGATAACATCAAATCAGGGATTTCACATGAAGATAGCGTTCAGATTTTGCTACTACTGTACCTTTAGTAAGACTTTACATTATTATTATTATTATTATTATTATTATTATTATTATTATTATTATAGTCTCCCTTATACACTGGGCAGTTTATACTTGATGGACTCACTGTAACCATAGCAACTGTTACCAATCCTATAGAGCTAGCTAATAGTTACTTAACTTACAATTTAAATAATAAAGATTAATTTAATAATTTGTGCTGCTTGATTGATTTAACCGTCATGTCATGTATAGAAAATAAACATTCTCCATGTTCTTCAGGTTTGTTATGCAAATTGTTACCTGATTGGTCAGGATGTACAAAACACACCTGGAAAAAAAAATCTAAATAATAAATAAATAAATAAATAAATAACTAAAAACTATTTACAACATAAAACATGCAAAAAAATTAATAAAATAATTTCTATAGAGGTTATAATTATCTTAAACTTATATACTTAAATATATATATATATATATATATATATATATATATATATATATATATATATATATATATATATATATATATATTTACTTATTGTCATGATTCAGCCCGGACTTTTGGCCATGTGCTTTTGTTGTTCTTCGTCACGTGTCTGCCCCGCCTTTGTCTGCTCCTCCCTGTCACCACACCTGCTCCTTATTGTCATCATTGTCTGTATTGTATTTAAGTTAGCCGCGTTGCTGAGTGCAGCGCGGATCATTAGTTACGTTTACCCCTCGTCATGTCTAGTCCTTGTTAAATGTTGTCATTCGTATTGTTTCAGTTATTGTCATTTCTGTCTATGTCTTCCTGTGTTTATTAAACCCCCCTCTTTTGAAGCTATCCTGCGTACGGGTCTGTCTCCTTCCGTCCCCGGTTGTGACACTTATATACTTAAAATATACTTATTTACTTATATACTTAAATATATATATATATATATATATATATATATATATATATATATATATATATATATTTAGAGAGAGAGAGAGAGTAAGAAAGAGAATTAAAACAATGGATTAAAAATCCTTTACACCTTATAGCAATATTTGGGATGCATTATGAGCGAGTAACATGACACATTATGAAAAGAGTTATTAACATATTATAACCACCTATGATTCATTACTTAATGCATTATTCATTTTGATATAATTATTTATGTAAAGGCATAAAAGTTATAACACATTATATCACTACGAAAGAAATTCTGCCTCGTCGTTATGAGCACTGCTTACGCTTAATCGTGTTTAAATTAAAATGTGACTAAATTATAGGTCTGTGTATGAATGAATGAATGCTTTATAACTCATATATGAAACAAACACATTCATAGTTTATAGAAGGTCTTACTGAACGTCTTGAATGGGTCTGAATGTCTTGATATACTACAATATAACCAGTGCTTCCATTATAAACGTTGCTATAAAGTTGCTATAAAGTGTAAAGACTATAACAAATGCAATGTAACAGATAATGAATTTATTCGTAGGTCTTTATGCGGGTGGTGTTTATAGAAAGTATATGTTAATATAAGCCTCTTGGATTAATAGCTCTATAATGTGTTATAAGCTCTTCTTATAAGTTGTTCTGTTAATTCATTATGCACCATTATATCGTATGTCATTATAAGGTGTTTTCTAAATAGTTACAACAATGTGTAGAATACTTTAAGAACGATTTATAAAATGACGTAGTTTCTATTCATGAAGATTTTTTATTATTTAATATGTTAATGCTTATTAACAATCGTTGTATGTAAACGACTCATTTGCTGATTGTTATTTGTAAAATTAAAAGCGGTGAAATTACCTAGAAGAAGAATTAAGTTTTCTTATCATACGAATCGACAGCATTTGCCACAATTTCGACAGAAGTTCCGGCTAGATGATGTCCGAACGTAATTTTCCACAAAGTCAAACTCAGTAGCTAACTTAGGCCACGTTCACACTGCAATTACTGATATTTTGCTCAGATCTGATTTTTTTTTTTGTCTGTTCACATTACCTTTTAAAATGTGGCCTATATCAGATACCAGTGTGAACTGTTTGCTGTTTCGAACTGACCCGCATGCGCAAACGAACAATAACAATGACGTCACACGCAGCACGCCGTTGCGCTAAAGTTGGCGAGGTTCTGGAGGAAGTAAGCATTGTCGCTTTTCTTTCTAAATGTTTGTGTAATGGCAGCACAGAGACGCAGTGTTTTGAACATTTTCAGATGTCGAGGGCAACTTTTGATTATTTGTTCCATTCTGTAGGCGTAGTCACGTTTGTGTGCGAACTCGCCGGCGCATAATTGTGACGAACGTCGATGTAGATTGACGTAAAAGTCGCATCAAATCCGCCTCGGTTGTTCACACTGCGGCCACATTGGAAGAAATCAGATTTGGGTCTGATTCAGGACCACATATGGAAGTGGTCTGAATCTGATTTGAAAAAAATCAGATCTGGGCTAGATTTGAGTGTTCACACTACTCCTGAAGAAGTCTGACCTGGTCACATGACCCCAAAAAAATCAGATTTGGACCACTTTTACCTGCAGTGTGAACGTGGCCTAAGTAACTGTAAGGTACTGTAGGCTGCGACCACTAAAGCTTGGACTCGTTCTCTTTAAATCAATCACTTTTCCTTTAAACACTAAGGCAGCTTACCATGCAGCCTGAATAGCTTGACCCAGCACGTCTGCCTTCTCTCTCTCTCTCTCTCTCTCTCTCTCTCTTTCTCTCTCTCTCTATTAGTAATTATGTGAAATAATTTCTCCCAGTGTGGTTGTTACGGTTCCCGACAGAAACATATACAAATTGCTCATATCTGCACAGTGGTAGTGACGCTGAGCGCTCCCAGAAGACCAGACAGGAAACAGAAGATAATATGAGCTTTGGCTTGGCGATTAAAACCATTCGTTAAGGTTTTCACTCAGCTCTGCAGGGCTGCCAGAAAGTTCCCTGCACAGACAAGCTGTTAATTAATGCAGTTTGTTCCATGGAAGGATCAGGGACCAAGCTACCAAGCTACAAGCCAGAGATCCTCTCCAACCCCCCTCTGCTGCCCCATGCACCCCCCACCCATTAAAACCACCCCCACTTTTTTTTTTTCCCCTTCACTTTCAAATAAAAAGCCAAGACAAGCCTAAATGCCTGTTATAAGAAATTCAGGATACATAAAAGCTGTCCACAAGGATTCCTCTCTTCCTTGATCATTTTGTCATCGTGCTTTATTTCGTCTTTCCGTTCTCTAATTTTCCAATTCCTCGTGTTTATCTATAGCTCGGACGCCTCCGCACCACTTAATGCACTTACCAGACTTAAATACGTTGCCAAAGAAAAAAGCGTTGGTGCGTTCATGAAAAGTGTGTGGAAATATGGAGAAAATAGACATCGCTACTTATTTTGGAGCCCGTGAAGTTTTTAAAGTAGGTTTTTCTCTCAGAAGACAGTTAAAGAGGTGGATTGTGACTGATTCCATAATTGTGCTGCCATTTAGTTTATTTATTTATTTATTTATGTTAGCAAGGATGACAGTTTCAAATGTTCTTAGCACAGAATTAGCAAATAGACAAAACACGATCTTTTAGCCTCCATGCTAATCACATCAGGACCTTCTAGCACATTCTAATTATTTATGTAAACATATATTTTAGAATTTTTCTTACATTTATATTCAATCCGTCTTTTGGGTAACAGGGGTCTGCTTTCAAAGTCAGTCAGTAACACAACATCACTGCAAATATTCGAAATAAAATCTTCTTCTTGTGATCATCTGAAAAATTGGATGCTGCAACTTCCTGTTGAAAATGTGACTCGTGGAATATTGCACATATTTCCTGGGGTTCTGGTAACAGGGTTAAATGAACGGTCATTCATTCACTCATCTTCTACAGCTTATCCGAACTACCTCGGGTCACGGGGAGCCTGTGCCTATCTCAGGCGTCATCGGGCATCAAGGGAGGATACACCCTGGACGAAGTGCCAACCCATCACAGGGCACACACACACACTCTCTCATTCACTCACACAATCACACACTATGGACAATTTTCCAGAGATGCCAATCAACCTACCATGCATGTCTTTGGACCGGGGGAGGAAACCGGAGTACCCAGAGGAAACCCCTGAGGCACGGGGAGAACATGCAAACTCTACACACACAAGGCAGAGGCGGGAATCGAACCCCCAACCCTGGAGGTGTGAGGCGAACGTGCTAACCACTAAGCCACCGTGCCCCCCCACAATGTAATCAGTTTTATTTATTTAATGATTTATGCAAAAAAAAAAAAAGTTTAATTGTATTTCAGTTTGTTAAAGAAAGACCCTTACATCTAAAACTATGTAAAAAGTACAAAACATGGACATCTAAATACCTCAGCATACAAATTCTCTTTTTCTCCACTCCTGAACGATGCATATGGAGCTGGCAGGAAGCCAGACATGTGCTAAACACCTAGCTCACCTCCTCATCCCTCTTCTCCACCACACCTGTTCCTGCCCAGTTCCTGTTGCCCTTGGAACGTAGTTCTCCCTGGTGACCTTCATCAGGGTCAGGAATGTGTTCTCCATCCAAGATCCGACCAGAAGCTTGAAAAACAGCAGTGTTCAAAGAAATATAAAGTGTAGAGAACACTGGATGTTCTGTTTAAAGTGCACAACGAGGGCACATTTCATTTTTCGGTCATTTATTAACTAAAGGCTGACTGACGAAGGCTAACATTTACTTCTCTGCTTTGGTGGAGTCTACAGACGTCTACAGAAATCTCGCCTGTTTTTGCTTCTTGGTCAGTGATGAAGGTCTAAACTATGACCAACGTTTTTTGTCTTAGATTCTGCTGTTTATCTCAAATATTTGAGCTGTATGTATAAAATTAAAAACCAACGAAGTTTACGACAATAGAGTTTTACACACACACACCCCCACCCTCGCCCCTTTTACCCCCAGGGTAGAGGAAGTTTTTACAGGTGTAATGTAGAAGCAGGTTATGAAGCAGGGCTTTTCCCCGGGGTTATGAAACTCTTCTCTGATTCAGGATCAGCTCTGCTTTTACAGCGTTAACTCCACGTGGCTGTGCCGAAGGTGTACAGTGTAAAACGATGATGTGGGATGTGTTAACTCAGTGGTTAAGGTGTTTGACTACTAATTGGAAGGTCATGTTCAAATCCCAGGTCCACCAAGTTGCCACTGCAGGGCCCCTGAGCAAGGCCCTTAACCCTCATTTGATCAGGTGTATAAACTGAAATAAATGTAAGATAAGAGTGTCTGCTAAATGCTGTGAATGTAAATGTAAACAACGAGGTGTTCGAATGTTACGGCTAAAACCAGGACACAGCTGAACAACACCCAACAAAAACGGTCAGAGGACAAAACCCCAAACATCACAGAAGTGTGCGCAGTAGCGACGGGGAAATACACCGTGTGACGCCGAGACATTAGAGGAAGCCGGATATCTAACAAAGGAACGTCCGGTGAACCAAAATGTGCAAAAAAAATGAGAAAGCTGTGAAAGATAACAGAACCTGCTCAGGTACAGAACCACAGACCTGATCTTTATTCCTCACCGATGTGAAAGCGTGAGACGAGACGTTATTTAAAGCGACCGCACGCTGGATTTATCCAATCACATGCAAATATGCAAATAAGATGAAGGTTAATCCAGGGATTAGGAATGTACAGTGTGAAACAAAGTCAGATTATAAAGATCCAGGATTCATCTTTAACTCCGGGTAAATAAAGTAGGAGCAGTGTGAAACCTCAAACTACACAAACCCAGGATTCTGTTTAGTCTCAGTTTATAATCACACAGGGAAATATCTCACGTGTGTAAAGCCGTTATGTGGTGTAATGATACCAGATTTTCCTATAAAACCAACATTTTATTTCTCTTATACCTTACAATTTTTATTAACTACAGAATGACGTGTCAGACTTGTTATAAATTTATAGTTAAACTGAAGTTAAATAACAACAATAACAACAAAACATAGCCTTTAGCCTGTCAATGATTATGCCCGCGCACACACACACACACACACACACACACACACAAACACACACACACACACACACACACACACAAACACACACACCTATTGAGTACAAGTGTAGTAAAACTCACTCACTCATCTTCTACCGCTTATCCGAACTACCTCGGGTCACGGGGAGCCAGGCGTCATTGGGCATCAAGGCAGGATACACCCTGGACGGAGTGCCAACCCATCACAGGGCACACACACACTCTCATTCACTCACGCACTCACACACTTTTCCAGAGTTGCCAATCAACCTACCATGCATGTCTTTGGACCGGGGGAGGAAACAGGAGTACCCAGAGGAAACCCCCGAGGCACGGGGAGAACATGCAAACTCCACACACACAAGGCGGAGGCGGGACTCGAACCCCCAACCCTGGAGGTGTGAGGCGAACATGCTAAGCCACCCGTGCAGTAAAACTAGTGTGTAATGTAAACTATTATCAAAGCTGCTGTTATAGAAAACGAATCAACACCTTTCGCCCAATCAGAATTGAGTATTCGCAGAACACATCATCAACACTGCGATTAATTAAAAAAAAAAACGTACCAAGCGGTTCACAGGCGTACGTACAAGTATGAGGGCATGACAGGAAATTAGAGAAAAAGACGAGTCAGGAGATGATGAATGTCAGTCTCTAAATGTCCCGCTCTGGGAAGAATGTTTCTTGATGGCGGCTCGGCTCTGAGCGTATGCGCCGTGTCCCATGAGGAGAGCAGAGGAAGGGAAGGAGCTGTAACGAGAGGTGAATGTAGCGCTCTCAAGGTCGTGCTGCAAATTGCGTGAATGATCCTGGAAACGCAGTCAGGGGGTTTTCTGGCTTGCGTTGTGTAGAAACAGAGAGACACGGCAGCAGGCAGCAGGCTGGAGAACCGTTCTCCCTGAAGACCAACAACAGGAACCCTGTCTCATGTTCTAATAGAATAATTATATTTGATAGAGTTTCTCTCGATTTCGACGTGTTCACTTTAATTCTGTTTATCTGGACCTCCGAGAGGGAATCGTCACAGGTTCCAAGAACAATTCTTGGCGCTGAGCTCTTTGCTAAAATCACGGGAAAATGTGTCTAACGAGGTTGGCTGGATCTCCAGTGTTGATACTGGATGTGATTTTATGTAATGCACCGTGAAGATAATCTCCTGCTTTGCCTCAGAAATTGTCTTGCTGAATTAAGTGAATTATAAAGGAGTATTTGGGGCACTTCATTAAACCTGGGGCTCTTTTCCAGTGCTGTTGGGTCGTGAGAGAGAAACAGCCAGAGGCCAGAACAGTTACTGATCAGTTGCAGCATTTCTGTGAGTACCAGTGTTCATAAGGCTACTTAACATCGACATAAGCCTTTTATGGCAACTGTCATAAAGCTACACAAACAGGTAAACAGTTATAGACAAAATCCCTCCTTAAAAAATTATCGTCATAAGGCTACATATTGCATACAGTATATAAGCTTCAAAGTGATTTTCATAAGGCTACATAACATGTACGTAACCTCTTTGTGGTTAAAGGTGTAAACCTACATAAAACAGTCAGCATTTATAAGATTACATGACACCTACTGTACATAAGCCCTTAATAACATTTTACATAAAGCTGCATAAGCACTTCATAATGGTTTAACGCTAATCAGAATGTAATGACAACTACATAAGCCCATTATGGCACCTGACGTCAACAAGCAAACATTTAGCAGTTATAGAAAAAATCCGTGTTTAAGGACAATTTTCATGACACATAAGCCCTTCATAAAGTGATATAACTATCTAATGAGTTATACTGTAATCACTAGACTTTATAAGTCTATGACACCTGCATAAGCCTTTCATGGCACATCATTGTACTAAATTATTTAAAATGAAAATCGTTTATTAAGTCAGACCTAAAATGTACAACAACCTTTATATAAAAAATGTTGAAATAAGCCTCTATAAATATACGTTAGTTATAGTGAGGTGCTTATGAAGGTATAGTGTAGCCCTATGACCGCTGTTCAGTAACGCTTAGCTAAAATGTTTCTAAAGTTTGTCACAGGTAATGTAAGTCATGTTATTCTGGCTTTTCACTCGGAGAACCACACCCAGGTTCTTGCAACAGAACCGACCATCAGGGCAGAACATTCTTGGGGGCAAAAGTCCAGCTAGATGGATGACTTGAAAGGCCAAATGTTTCTTTGTGTTCTGTAAAATCCGAGTTCTTAAAATATTCCTTTGTCACTCTTTTTGACAACAGCCTTCAAACAACACACACACACACACACACACACACACACACACACACACACACACACACTCAGCTCTGGTGTCCACACAGTCACTCCATTAATCCCCTCACAGCTGCATGGACACACCTACACCACTTCACCACTTCACCCAGATGTCTGCTTCCAGTCCAAAACACGTTTGAGACGCAGGCTGGACAATGTCATTCCACAAGTCCTGGACATCATATTTCAACAAAACCCCCATACACACTTCCACTCAAGCATTTCTGCATAATTGTTTGCATATTACAGAAACATTTCAAGTAGAACGTTTCAATGTCTAGTAAAGTACGTAGCAGCCCGGAGCCTAGCGCAGCTAATTATCCAGTCATATAGGGGCACGAGGAGGAGTGTCACAGCGAGCAGGGAGATCATCATTTATCAATTAAATCCTTGAAGAGAGACCTTCACAAGGTCAGGTGACCATGACAACGTTGACGCAACATCCTTTTGATTTATTTATAGTACGTCAAGCTCATATAGCCATTCTGCTAAATGATATCCAATTTCTCAAAAGCTTTTTTTTTTAATGTCATATATAAAAAATTTGTGTCACTGTGTCATTTAAAGATACGCTAACATACGCTAATTTGTCTCTATGACATTTCTGCTCTGTGTCGGAGATGTTTACATTTACATTTATTACAATTATAACATACGGACGGATGTTAGAACATCTCTAACATGATGATCACGAACATAATCCCTACACGATATAGTCTCAAATATCTGAACGTACAGTAGAGACAAAGTGAAGGTTTATAATAGAGCAGATTTTAAAAGTCCTCCTTTTATTTTTTTATTAGCCAATCACAGATCTCCAAAAGAATGTGTCACCTAGCAACAGGTTTAGCCCCGCCTCATCTCTACGATAACATTTTTTTTTGTTTAGAGTTGCTCTGAGACCTGAATCACTCTGAAGATAAGATTCATAGTTAGAGATGTTTAAGCCCCATTAGGAGCTCTCTGAGATCATTAATAGACTCTTTATGAATACGAGCCCAGATGGATATAATATAGGGTTAATTTAGGGTTATTTTCAGAATATCTTTGGGATTAAAGATCCATATCCATCCATTTAAATAACCCCAGATGATATAGATATATATATGCTGAAACCAGGACCCGAGCATTCGCGAAGTTTAAAAGTAAAAACACACAAGTTTTTTTTAAGAAAAACAGCATTTTTAATCATTTATAGTCATTAATGGTCAACAATGGGATAGTTGTCCTGTTACCCGGGTCATTCGGCGTAGTCTCGGAAATCCCCTGATCTAAACAGAGCTAAAGCATCATATAAAACCAATATCGCAGTTCTTCTACAATACTGCGATGTCTTTTATCTGGGTTTTGACTGAGCCACATGAACACGTGCAGCACGGTGTGAAAGCCTTGAACACCTTTGCTTTTATTCTTCCTTATGAACTCTAAAGCTCACGCCGTCTTATGACTCGTCATCTGTAATTTCACTCGATTAGCATTAGCTTTTTCGGTAAAGCAGAAAGTTTAGCTAAATACAGTATGAGTGACAAAGTCGTTCCATACAGTACAATCACCTGATCATTAACGCTTATTATTTCCTGCCTGATCTTTGGCTCGTCTTATTGCTTCTTCATCGAGTTGCTAGCGTGACTTGGACCACAGCCCAGTATCAGCAAAACCACAGTCACAATATTAAACGTTCAAACTAAGACTATATTCTTCTCAACTTTTATATTCTTACCTCATACTTCATCCTGTATAATTGCTGTTCAAAGGCCACGTTTGTAGACAACAAAGCTCATCATCATCATCATCATCATCATCATCATCATAACAATACAGTAACATAGGAAGCATTATCATTATTAGCAAGCGCAGAACTTTGCATTGCTTGGGTTGAGTTAAAAATAATAATAAAAAAATAATAAAAATTAAACTTTTATTTTTACTATTTCATTTGCAATATGTACATAGATTTTTAGAAATGTTCCAGATATATGCTGCTTTGGGAATGTAAAACTAATTAATTAAATAAATAATGATTATAATGGGCGGCACGGTGGCTTAGTGGTTAGCACGTTCGCCTCACATCTACAGGGTCGGGGTTCGATTCCCGCCTCCACCTTGTGTGTGGAGTTTGCATGTCCTCCCCGTGCCTCGGGGGTTTCCTCCGGGTACTCCGGTTTCCTCCCCCGGTCCAAAGACATGCATGGTAGGTTGATTGGCATCTCTGGAAAAATTGTCCGTAGTGTGTGATTGCGTGAGTGAATGAGTGTGTGTGTGTGTGCCCTACGATGGGTTGGCACTCCGTCCAGGGTGTATCCTGCCTTGATGCCCGATGACGCCTGAGATAGGCACAGGCTCCCCGTGACCCGAGGTACTTCGGATAAGCGGTAGAAAATGAATGAATGAATGAATGATTATAATAATTACATCTTATATCCCTCCGGGTACTCCGGTTTCCTCCCCCGGTCCAAAGACATGCATGGTATGTTGATTGGCATCTCTGGAAAATTGTCCGTAGTGTGTGATTGCGTGAGTGAATGAGTGTGTGTGTGTGTGCCCTGCGATGGGTTGGCACTCCGTCCAGGGTGTATCCTGCCTTGATGCCCGATGAAGCCTGAGATAGGCACAGGCTCCCCGTGACCCGAGGTAGTTCGGATAAGTGGTAGAAGATGAATGAGTGAGTGAGTGAGTACATCTTATATCCCATATTTTCTTCGAAAACAGCCTTAAACTGACTTTCTATAAATATACACAGTGCTACAGTTATGGCTTCAAAGTAAATATCTGCAAAACGTTAACTATTAGACAAACAGAAGTGCGCCTTGTTTTTCATCGTTTCATTTCAGCTCATTTTGGTCTGAGTGTGAGGAGGGAAATCCATGGGAGGAGGTTTCTCATAGCTGGGTGTAGATGGACCATGCTCGTGTAGCCACTTAAAGACCTCTTAATGCACTCATTTAGTGTAGCGTTATTTTCTCAGGTGGTACTTACTCCTCTTAAAACGAGCCTGAACCGCCTCTCAGCCTGGAGAGAGGGCGAATGGAAATGTCATTAATGCTTATCAAATAAGATTAGCACTTAACCTAATTTTAGGTTTGATCCATCCAACGTGGCAAGCATAAGGGACCTCACAGTGAGCGTGCACACTAAACAAAAGCCGAACACCCTTCAGAGAAATTACACCCCATTTGGGGCAAGGAGCCACATTCCACAATTCCCTTCCCAGAGGTCTGTTACCAAATCAACAGAGGAGGGAGGGAAGCTGAAGACAAGCCCAGCGTTGATTGATGAGCTCATCAACATCATTTATCCAGAGGCGGCGTGCGGCGGAGGCCTCCATCTCTGAGGGTGTGTGTTTGGATGGACCGCTCTAGCGCTCGGCAGGCACGGGGCAGCCCTGCACGCGTCCCCGCAGCTTAACCAAGCATCCCATGCAGGCTACGCCAGAGGAGGGAGATTGATTTTGGCCGAGGATTGAGTGGAGATTGATTAAATCAGATGAGATATCACAGGAGGATTGACCATGCAATAACCCCTGAATGGCCTTCATGCCTTAGCCAAGCATTATACTGACGAAAACCTGGAGTGTGCAGGAAGCATTTTCAGTGAATGTCCAAATCACCAGAAACCATACATATATAAATAAAATAAAATTAAGTAACTTAATGTCTGATCATTTTTTTCTGAAATATGTTGACATGGAAATTTTCCTACAATCCAGTGAATAACGTTTCAGGCAGTTCTGCCTCAGTATTAGGTTACCATTTGATTTGGATTAATATCGTTGTGGCTATCGACAATGAGCTTTTTACCACACCAAACGTCTCACTCTATCTATCTGCTCTCACTTTATCTTTTACTCTTCATTTTCCATCCCTCATGATCTATATCACTCCCAGATGAAGGTCAGGGCTCTGGAAAGTAAGGAGGATATTTGGTTACATGTTTCCCAACATATGTCCTTTCCAGATTTTACACTGTATGATGGACCAGAAGAAGAAGAAGAAGAAGAAGAAGAAGAAGAAGAAGAAGAAGAAAAAGTAGAAGAAGAAGAAGTAGAAGAAGACGAAGAAGAAGAAGAAGAAGAAGAAGAAGAAAAGAAGAAGAAAAAGTAGAAGAAGAAGAAGAAGTAGAAGAAGAAGTAGAAGAAGAAGAAGAAGTAGAAGAAGAAGAAGAAGAAGAAGAAGAAGAAAAGAAGAAGAAAAAGTAGAAGAAAAAGTATAATAATAATAATAATAATAATAATAAGAAGAAGAAGAAGAAGAAGAAGAAAAAGTTGAAGAAGAAGAAGAAGAAGAAGAAGAAGAAGAAGAAGAAAAAATATAATAATAATAATAATAATAATAATAATAATAAGAAGAAGAAGAAGAAGAAGAAGAAGAAGAAAAAGTAGAATAATAATAATAATAATAATAAGAAGAAGAAGAAGAAGAAGAAGAAAAAGTTGAAGAAGAAGAAGAAGAAGAAGAAGAAGAAGAAGAAAAAATATAATAATAATAATAATAAGAAGAAGAAGAAGAAGAAGAAGAAGAAGAAGAAGAAGAAGAAAGAGAAGAAGAAGAAGAAGAAGAAGAAAAAGTAGAATAATAATAATAATAATAATAATAAGAAGAAGAAGAAGAAGAAGAAGAAGAAGAAGAAGAAGAAAAAGAAGAAGAAGAAGAAGAAGAAGAAGAAGAAGAAGAAGGCCCATGTATCACAAAAGCCCATGATCTCATCTTGCACGTCCGTTGATAAATAGGACGGTCCCTTCACTTTAGGACAGGAGAAAGAGGGAGAATGATGAGGTTGAGGTTGAGCAAGACACTGACACTGCCCTGATAAATGACTAGTAACAATTATGAAGCAGAAACATCTGGAGGTTACAGATGTCCACACTGTCCACACACCGCTCAAAACATTTTCACGCCGTCACATTTCAATTTGCACCACGTGGCTTTTTTAGAATATAAGAAACATTGGGAAAATATAGTTTCTGGGAAAGTGGGTTGTAAAAACATAGACTGTTGAATTCTGGGATCTCATTGGTCAGAAATCAGCTCTGACAGAAGCACAGCTACAAATCACAGGTTTATATTAACCTGCTTGTATAACTAGTGTTTCTATAGCAACAACTCATTCACATGGACTTTTACTGCAGACTATCGTTATCAATCTAATCTCATTCATTTAGATGGTGATGTTTAGCATGTGTATGGAAGGAGTAAGGAAGGAGTCACCAAGTCTAGGTTTTGACAGAGGAGTTAAGGCTTTTTCGTTTCTCGGTATCATACAGTGTCAAGTGGATTTTTTTGTTTGATTAAGTCAAGAGAGAAAAAACAGAAGCTTGGGATGGAACGACAGACTTCAACTGCGTAGACTTTAGACTTTTTTGTACAGTTTGTACTAAAGTCCAGAAGCTTTT
>NC_083468.1:2034264-2069264 GCF_030014155.1 Tachysurus vachellii | reverse complement strand
CCACAGGGTTAAGATCCTGACCTTGGATTACTGTCAAGGGTTCCTCAAGGTTCTCTATATTCCTCCTGTCCGAAAGCCTTACACCCAGGGTTCTCGACATCTGGCTCTGATTCCTCCGACCTCCACGCTCTGATTTTTCTGTAACATTTTCATACATTCTCTTTGACTGTCAGCTGTGGACCAGGAACCTCGTTATGTGCTACAAATTGCATTTAAACAGAGAGATGCATTGGGTTTGTGCATGAGTCTGGCCCTGAAGCAGATAATGCATCAGGCTGATAAGATGACATCTGGTTTGTTTTGCTAATTGAGGCAGATGTTGTTTCAACCCTCCACCTCGTCTTCTGGCTTTGTTATTCCTTATGTTTTCAGCACCTGGCTACATATGCATGCCATGAACTTCTGACCAAGCCCAAGCAATCTGCTCGTATTAATAAAGAGGTGAAGGAGTGGATTCTAACAAGTTCCTCTGAGCATTGGGAATTCAAATCAGACATGTGTAGGGGCTATATTGTGTCTGAGAGGCTGACACACACTTCTTCTGAGCAGCAAAAGCATTCACCCCCTGATGGTTTTTTTCCAGTTCAGCTAACAAGGTCTGCGCTTTGCAGTCTGGTTTCTGCTTACTGCAGAGACAAATGTTTAATGAACTCTCTAACATCTCGTTCAACAGAATCATCATTTACGTCTACTGTGTTCAGAGTGTCTTGGTGTTAAGGCTGCCGTTGTGGGTAAGGGTTCCCCTGATCTCTGTAGCTACAGGGGTAAAATGCTGGTTTTTAGAGCAAACAAGATTCTCCTGGATGATGGCACCATGGGAGCTTGAGCTGCGAGGCTGAACACTAGTTAGCCAAAGGTTTTATGCCTTGGGGCAAATACACTGCCTCCAGAGCAAATTAGAAGCCTGAGCTATCTAATGGATATGCATAACTGGTGATTTGGTCTAAAGAAGATGTCCAGGCAACAGAGTGCTTTAAATACCACCGTGTGGCATTCTGTAAACCAGGGATGGATGGATGGATGGATGGATGAAGTTCAATAGTTACGCAGAATCCTTTGACATGCACGGGCTTAAGGTTATGGTTATTATTGTACTTCATGATTCCAAGGTTGCCAGATTTTTTATGAATAAAATGTTACTGAGGTTGAAATTTTTCGATACCGTCCTTTAAACGTAAAACTTTTTGGAAGCTTATAAGCTTGCACTTAATCAAGCACTTGCTATTATTTTTATTTTTATTTTATATTATGCATTGAAAGGGGGCACGGTGGCTTAGTGGTTAGCACGTTCGCCTCACATCTCCAGGGTTGGGGGTTCGATTCCCGCCTCCACCTTGTGTGTGTGGAGTTTGCATGTTCTCCCCGTGCCTCGGGGGTTTCCTCCGGGTACTCCGGTTTCCTCCCCCGGTCCAAAGACATGCATGTTAGGTTGATTGGCATCTCTGGAAAATTGTCCGTAGTGTGTGAGTGCGTGAGTGAATGAGAGTGTGTGTGTGTGTGCCCTGCGATGGGTTGGCACTCTGTATGAATAAATGAATGAATGAATTATGCATCGAGAGTTAATCAAGCCACAAGACACTAAATCGATTTTAATTTTGGCCTTGAATGGCATTCGATAGAATTTTTTTTAGTAAATTTACAGCTAAAACACAAATTTCAGCACGGCATATCGTCGTTAGATCGAAAGGTGTCAGTCTGTGGTTCTGGATTTAATGCTGCTTATTATTCAAGCTGACAGTTGGCTTAAAGTCAAGCTCCAAATTGTGTATAAATGATCTCTGGTTAGACAAATTCTGCCATAGCTGAACAAATCTCACAGAACTTAAGTTTGGTGTTACATCTGAGTGCCAGTCTGTGTAATTTCACTGCACCTGTTTAACCTAAGTGGTGGTTAAGGATTCTTACCATCCTAAAATGGGTCCTACATGAAAACTTGAAGGGTTCTTCTTATTACAATCTGGCAGTTGGTAGCCTAGTGGTTAGTCTACCAATTGGAAGGTTGTGAGTTTGAATCCCCTGTGTTGGGCCCCTGAGCAAGGCCCTTAAACCTCAATTGTATAAAATGAGATAAAATGCAAGTGGCTCTTGATAAAGGTGTCTGCCAAATGCCAAAAATGTTTTAGTGACTGTAGACTGTACAGTAGTCTCTTATAGAGTCCTGTCTTTTCTGCACCATTTCGATTCATCCTCTCTGAATGTCAGCAGTGGAACAGGAACCTCACTGTGTACTATGAATTGCGCTTGGACAGACGGATTGATGGGAGGATTGGGTTTTGTGAATGAGTCTGGGCTTGAAGCAGATAATGCGTCAGGGCAGATAAGATGACGTCTGCACACAGCGACGACTGCTTTTTTTTCCATCTGCTTCCTGTTCTGATGCTAATCCTGTGCATTATGTTATTTTTAGAGAGCGCAGGATGTGAATAGGCTGTCCTGTCTCACCTTTCATACAGCCAGTCATTTTAGTCCTCTGACGCTCTCTGGTTCATAGAACTCTTTTGTGACAAGAGTTCAGCTCATAGGATAAACGATGGTGTGGCTAATGAATGTTGGGATCTTCGTGCTTTGTTATTATTAAGCATGAAGCCATGTCTTGGTGGTTTCCTTGCATGCTATACTCTTAGTCCCTGGCCTAGTGAACCAGTTAGGGGTGTATTTATATTTATAGAGACATTAAAGCACTTTTGTAAGTTGCTCTGGATGAGGTCATGTGCCAAACTGTCATAAACGTAAGTCTAAACTTTTACTGTTTTCATTACCAAGTGGGAACTGAGAGGTTTCTAACTTCCCTGTAGGAAAGATCCGACTCTCCGTCTTGACAGACGATGGCTCTACGGTAGGAAGCAGGAGTTTCTGAGAACAATCCCAGAGTACCCAGTGGTTGAGGATGCTGAATTATTCATGAGTAATGGAAAAAGAGAGCATGAAATGACAAATGGTGTTGTTTAGCAGCCGTCACTGTACCGGTCTGCGATGGTGGAGCCAAGAGCTCAGTGTGCAGATGCTCTCTGTAAAGTCAAGAGAAGATTAAACCTTTTCATCTGATGGCTGGAGAACATTGTAGAACATACAGTACAGTATGCACCCCTACATTTTTTTTTTGTACTTTAGTTTTTATAGCCGTTTAAGAAACAAATACAAGAGCAAAAACACCACCTCCAAAAAAACAAGTGGTAAAGAATTAGAAATCCAATTTGCTCGTATTGATAATGGTGTCCTGTTTGAATCCTGTTATAGGGATTATTGTCCATACAGATAGCATTTTATTAGGCTGAAACACATAGCACTGCAGCACACATGCTGTTTAGCCCTGTAGCGTCGTGTAGATGGTTTACTGGGGAATTGAATTTAGTTAAGAGACATGAGTCGATACTAGAGTTGAATGAATGTTTGGAGAGAAATATTGTAGAACTGTAGAACAGACCTACACAATAGACATGTTTCTTGGGTTCTTCTTCGTTTATGTCACATCTTTTATGTCTTTGACCGGTCCGGTTATTGGTTTGTTATCCGTTTATGGTCCTCTGTCAGGTTTTCTTGTGTTAGAATTCATATTTGTTTGCATTGCCATGTGCCTATATTTTCCCCACCCAGTTACTGTTCATTGTTAATGTGCATTTCTGAACCCTAGTTTACCATCTTCCCCGTTACCCCGTGTGTCGTAATCCTGGCTGGTTTGGACCTTGTCCTATCCCCGTTTCTTGTTGCTTTGACACTTGTTTCTCAACATGGATTATCCTTATGACTAACCGCCTGTGCTTTATCTGCTACGGACTATTAGGAGTCTCGACAAAGCACATACTGAGCTCCTTAACTCTGTCCTTCATCTCACCACAGGATCTTGCTACATTATCAAAGAGGCTAACTGAGCTGGAATTATTCACTCATCGTTGCCGTCGCTTATTGTATCGGACAGAAGCATTTCTCCTGAATAATGACCCTACCATCGACGCGCTACATTGTCGGGAGAAACAGTCATCATAACTAACAGTGAGGATCATTTGAGTCGCGCTATGAACAAGCTGTTCCGTGAATGCATCCATTCTTTATCTACGACATGCCAAATTTGTTCATTGAGGAGTGCCATTTCTTATCAGAGTGATGGGCTTCTTCCCCAGCGCTCATCTTTACTACAGCAGGGCTGATGGACTAGTCCTGAAATTGATTCAAACACACGCATAAAGATCAGTGATTCTTCCAATTCAGGCTGCTTATTGATTTTTAATATGAAAACCCCATTACGCAAACGGTAAAGGCAACACAGAAAAGGCAAGCCGTCCTTTGCATAAACCCTCTAATTGAATTTCCAGAGCCTGCGGTCTTACGTTTTCTTTTTAATTAAATCCAGTGCTTTTTTTCCTTTAAGTGTTGGGGTTTAATTTGCATGCAGTGAAGTAGGTCCTGTCCCACATAAAGTGCCATTGATCCTTATTAAAGCACACCTCTGGGCTTGCCCAGGACTAATAGGGGGAAATTAAATGTGCTCATGTCGCATACCTTTATTACCCTGCATGATGGGATTAAGAGAAGTGCAAAAACCAAAGAAGGAGGTAAACAGAGAGAGCAGGCATGAAAATTAATTTGCAAAATGATTTTTGTCTCAGAACACTTTGCATATAATAGCGCTTGGTGAAAAACGCTGGCTCGTGTGCATTTGTTATATGTAGGAATCATTACTTTTTCACAATGACGTATTTACATAAACGTAACAGATATACGGTACAGCGTCGTTCATCTTCTCGAGCAGCGTGACGGTAAATAAATGTACACCAGGTGCGGTGAAGTTACTCATTTTCAACAGCACACGAGCCACCTGTTAGCACCGAGCTATTTTGTTGATTAGATATCACTTGTTTAGATTAGGCCAATGATATAATGACTGATCGATGGCTTGATTGCTGCTCATTGATCACTGTTTCCGTTGGCTTGCGAGGGAGCTTTATCTCACAAGGTTCCTATTGAATTTTCTCGTGAGGAGAATCCATAGCATGCTGGCATTTTCCATCACGCCCTATCGATAAAACACACAAGCGCTCATCAGCAGGTAGGATTGTCCTTCTCTTCCTAAACCTGCTTCTCTTCCTACTGTATGTGGGAAACAATTTGAGAATTTGGTAATAATATTGAAACAAAACAAGTCTTGGGACCTTAAAGACCTTTTTCTTTGGAACTTAAGTGAACTGTAATGCTCGGGGATGTGGTAGCTTAATGTTTAAGGCATTAGATTAGCATTTAAGAGGCTGTGAGTTTGAATCCCAGGTTCACCAAGGTTCCACTTCTAGGACCCTGAGCAAGGCCTTTAACCCTCTATGGCCATTAAATGCCATTAATGCTTCAGCAGTCATCGTGATGCTTCTAACAAAATGGGTTATTTGGGTGGAATCGTGGGATGTGGGATTGTGGGATGTGGTAGCCTAGTGGTTAAGGTGTTGGGCTACCAATCGGAAGGTTGTGAGTTCGATTCCTACGTCCACCAATCTGCCACTGCTGGGCCCCTGAGCAAGGCCCTTAACCCTCAATTGCTCAGTTGTGTAAAAATGAGATAAAATGTAAGTCGCTCTGGATAAGGGCGTCTGCTAAATGCTGTAAATGTAAATGTAAATGTAATCGTGCACAGCAGCGCCACCAACAGTTGTAGGTCAAATTCGCAAAATGCTATAACAAATTAAAAAAGCAAGGCTGGGGCTGATTTCTTTCAAACCCACATTGTACATGCATGCAGCCAATCAGTGACTCTTAGGTCAGATAGAAACACATCGTAGATTAAATCTCCAAGGTGAACTATGTGTTTTCTAAGAAAATTTGTCTATCTAGGGAAAAAAAAACACCCATGTCATTATATCATGAATGAGTCGTCATGACCTGATGGATTAACGTGGCTCACAAACACACTCAGTGCCTTTTCCACCCCCGCTGTAGATAAAGCTCCGCTTTGTGTACACTCACCGGTTTCTAAAAGACTTTGTGTTGAGTAGATACTCTCACGCTCGCTGTTTTAACAGCACTTGTATGTAGACAGAGAAAAATCAATGAGGATTAACCCCTGACCCTCTCCACATACTTATATCTTGGCCCTCGGCAGCCCACCTGATATTTCATCAGTTTTCCAGCCAAACCCTGAGACTTACTCAATACTACGCAGGGCGCTAATTAATTTCAAACGCACGGTGGCCAAGCTGGACGTAAACGAGTGCTAAGAGGGGGATATGGAGAGTGCAAATGGATGAAAGGATGTGATGAATAAGAGGACGTTTGGTCGGAAGCCAGGAGCGAGGATGCATCTTGGTGTGTTAACTGTGTGTTCGCTGTGTAGAATGAAATCTTTTACACAATCCTTCACTTGTTTGATAAAACACCAATTCAGCACATACATATAGGTGTCTGTATCGACTTGGAGCTGTCCTTTACATCCCGTGTAGCTTAAGGCCGTCACATCTCCGGTGGGTGTGTGAGTGTGTGTGTGTGTGTGAATGCTAATGTTAATTAGCAGTACAATGGCAGACTACATATTGCTCTTTGCATGGAGTATCGTATGATAGCGAGTACCTTGTCTGACGTTATACATGAGCGTGCAAAGAAATGGCAAGATTTGCCATGGCTGGGCGATCAGTTTGGAGGTAAGGCCAGTCTATTTGAGTTGTGCAACGAGCGTTATAAGGGAGAACGTAAAAAGGTAATGCCATTACTTTAGGGACACACATCAGTTTACATAATGCCATTTGTAATTGCGCTTATGCGGGCATGGCAGACTGACTTTTATGAGGCAATATATTCAGTGCGCCCACCTGCAAATGACTCTCCGCCTTAGCCTTTAGGCCCCCCGGAGCACTCAGGTAATAAAACTAAAAAGCTGCCACGTAGCCTTGAGGGAAATTCATGTTGTACTAACATTAGCATAAGGGAATTGTCTTTTCTGCAGAGCAAACAAGCTATGAAACATGGCTGATGTCCTGTAATTCACTGGCCTGTGATTCCATCTGCCCTCGCTTTTTTTTGTCCTCCTCAGTGCATGTAAAGTGATCAATAAGGGAGAAAGCAGGTCGCGACCCTTGCTCAGACGTCAGTCTCCGATTAGGCCTCTGCTCCAGACGGTGAGGCGGCGATTAAATATTTAAATATCGAAGCTTGTTATAGGAAGAGTTTTACATTTTACTTGAAGCCGTCGGCTGAATTCCAGGCGTTTCCGGCTTATCCGCCTGCAATTAAACGACGTGAAGTTAGATTCGCTAGAAGAAATCGTTTGTTAGAGTTATATTAGATTAACATACAAATGGCCCTTTAATGTACATTTACGGCATTTGGCAGATGCGCTTATTTGTTATTCGTTTATAATCTGGTGTTGAATATGATTTATTTATTTTTAGATATTTGGGCATCTAACGTATCCGCGCACTCCCTGTCTTTAAATCATTTATTGAGGATAAATGTGAAGAATGGTGCTACTGGTAACTGCCCTCATTGATTTGCTGGTCTTCTAGTGAGTGGACTTGACAGAGCAGGAATAGCTGTTGTAAATCACATTGATGCCTCATGAATGACCATCACTTTTCAATTGAGTGGAGGATTAATGATTTGTTAATACCATCGATCCACTATTTCGGTAAGGACATTGACTGAGTATGTATTTCACTGCGAGCCTGTAATGACCCTGGGTTACGGTGCCCTATCCTCATCTGCTCTGCTCTCGTCACACCGAAGCTACTTATAGACACTAGCTTCAGTGCAGGAGTTCTTCCTTCCTTCATGGTTTAAAGAGCACGTATTTTTTGATGCCTCGAGCGCTAGCGTGACCTGCAAGTTCGTTGTTTCGGTTCAAAAAGGTTAATGATTCGTGTTACCGTAAGATTGACGATACCTTTCTGATGCTAACCGGCAAAAATTGCATTTTGTACGTATTAGATAATGAATTATTAGTTTAAACTCGGTCTGTTCTTACTAATAGCTTCCTCCGTGACCCGTGATACCATTCGAATGCTTGCTGATAGCCGAGAAGTGGGATTAAGCAGTCGCTTCATCTTTAACCACAGATAAAGATAGTGATGCAGCAGAGCTTTAGTTCTTTATTCTGTCCAGCTCTCTCACCTGTACACTAGTCATGCTAACAGCACCATCAACACCATCGCACTCGATATCTGTTCATCTCGGAGATCGATAACTTGCCGAGTCAAATCTCTGGTGCAGGTAAGACTTTAAGACCAGCATTTACACCGACTTCGATAATGGATTTATGATCAATGGAAGATGGTGAGTGAGAAAAAAAGCTCCTGTTTGTGTTTTCAGGAGCTTACAGTAAAACCCCTTCTCTCTTATACATCATGTAATAGAGGTCATGTAATCTCAAACTGGGGGGGCACGGTGGCGTAGTGGTGAGCACGTTCGTCTCACACCTCCAGGGTTGGGGGTTCGATTCCTGCCTCCGCGTTGTGTGTGTGGAGTTTGCATGTTCTCCCCGTGCCTCGGGGGTTTCCTCCGGGTACTCCGGTTTCCTCCCCCGGTCCAAAGACATGCATGGTAGGTTGATTGGCATCTCTGGAAAATTGTCCGTAGTGTGTGATTGTGTGAGTGAATGAGAGTGTGTGTGTGCCCTGTGATGGGTTGGCACTCCGTCCAGGGTGTATCCTGCCTTGATGCCCGATGACGCCTGAGATAGGCACAGGCTCCCCGTGACCCGAGGTAGTTCAGATAAGCGGTAGACGATGAGTGAGTGAGTGAGTGAGAATCTCCAACTGGATTCCATTCTATTGTAAGTGCACTAGCAATAACAAAGTCTCTCACAATTCAGTGCAAAAGACAAAATCTACCTTCATAGAGGAATAGCAATAACTGCAGCGCTAACTAAGACTTTATCACCACAAGCACTGCAGTATAAATATTATTCACGTACATGTTCAGGGTGAAGTGTTCCTTTGACTTCTTCTACGCTTTTGTTATAATTATAACAGATTTTTTACACAAGATCAGCTTGAAACACAGTGAAATCATTCCAAGAGCCATCAACCACATGCTTAGCACCATCTTTAGGGAACAATCAAAGGCCTTCATCCTGACACACACACACACACACACACACACACCAACACACACACAACATGTCAATAATCCCACCTGCCACAGATTGCTCTACAGTTGCCAGGGGAAAAAAAAAGAGAAATTAACCATACCTAATTGAGGCAAATAGTGGAAATGTGTTCCATCAAAAGCGATTAGCGCTAATTAAGTCATTTTCATGCTCTGCCGCATGCCTTTCATCTGCGTGTCCATACGGTGCGTGCTTTCAAAAAAGCTTGGAGAGGAAAGGGAAAATAAAGAGCTACAGAAAGATGGCGAACAAGCTGTCGTGCTTGGAAGCCAAGCCTTTGAAAAATGCTCTTGAAAACAGCCTCGCTGTTGGGAGTTGTTAGCAAACGGAAATTGGGAGACCACTGAGACACTTTTTTTCGGGTTTAAAAGTCAGTTTGAAATTTCAGCTAATGCTAAAGGAGAGAAGGAGGAATGGGGGCAAAATAATTACAGCAGAGCTTTAAGGGCAGTTTATTAAATTCTCATGTTACAGATCTGTAATCAGGAGCTCATTCCTCCAAACAGCTCGTTCATACTTGCCCTGCTGTGTGTGAGTAAAAAAGAGCAGTTTTTAACGTCTAAAAATAAAGATTCCTCCGCAGAAATCGTGGGTTTGACGGTTCAGCCTGCTCGTGCGGCTTCATGGGATTTAAACCCTCTCTAGCAGACGCAGGAATCCGTTTTCTGCTCTAAAAATCCGGAACGTTTCCTTTTAACGGATTTTTTGACGCTTGCTGCTCCGCCCGCTAAACGATAAACATTGTTACTACGGCAACCGGTCTTAGGAACGCCCACTGACGACTCCGTAGTAGAGCGACAGGAGACATGCGGCGTTAAAATGGAGAGTTAAAGAAGAATCAGAGGTAAAGATTTTTAACTCGGTATGACGTGAAAAACAGATTCGTGGATATTAAATAGAAGATAGAAAACTTTATTTTGTCACATATACATTACAACACAGTGAACATCTTTCTTCATGTATCCCAAAGCACAGGGTGAGACATGATACAGCATCTCTGGAGCAAAGACAGTTAAGGGCCTTGCTTAAGGGCCCAGCAGTGGCATTTTGGCAGTTCAGGGGCTCGAACCCTGATTCTCCAATCAACAACCCTGGGCCTTAACAGTTTGAGCCATCACTTCTATTTCTGACATATTCAGGCATTCCGACTTTATTCACTTATATAACTTGGCTTTATTTCTGTCACAGTATAATGATAAAGACGTCCTAACTTACCAGTGTTTAGTCACATCTAACACCTCAAACAGAGATAGTTAATTTATTTAACCAGTTGTGGTTGAAATAAGGGGCACGGTGGCTTAGTGGTTAGCACGTTCGCCTCACACCTCCAGGGTTGGGGGTTCGATTCCCGTCTCCGCCTTGTGTGTGTGGAGTTTGCATGTTCTCTCCGTGCCTTGGGGGTTTCCTACGGGTACTCCGGTTTCCTCCCCCGGTCCAAAGACATGCATGGTAGGTTGATTGGCATCTCTGGAAAATTGTCCGTAGTGTGTGATTGCGTGAGTGAATGAGAGTGTGTGTGTGCCCTGCGATGGGTTGGCACTCCGTCCAGGGTGTATCCTGCCTTGATGCCCGATGACGCCTGAGATAGGCACAGGCTCCCCGTGACCCGAGGTAGTTCGGATAAGCGGTAGAAGATGAATGAGTGAATGGTTGAAATAAGAAGCCTGACTTGATCACGTTAGGACTGAAAAGTATCCCGACATCCATCTAAACATTACACATCTCCAGAAATCTCCAGAGATCTTTACTGAACATTAAGAGGAAAAAAAAACAGGTCTAAAGGACTTAACTGAAGGGTCATCATCGAATCATAGAGAGAGGAAGAAAAAGAGAGAGAGAGAGAGAGAGAGAGAGAGAGACTTTGAAGATGGAAATAAAGAAAAGCTACAGAAGGTCCACTTGTTTTTATTCAGCGCTGACTAACACCCTCTTCACTCGACACGGTGTGTTTGAAGAGCTCGTGTGGTGCTCACGCTCTCGTGTTTCTCCGTCCTGGCGCAGGAAAAAAGAAGGCGCTGGGATACGGAAGGTGCCGCCGTGGTCCTAAAGGAGTCTGTGATCCTCTGTGTGTGTGTGTGTGTGTGTATGTGTGTGTGTTGGGGGGGTTAATTCTTTAATTCTTTTTAATCCCAAATGAAAGAACCCAGTTTTTCAGACACAGCCAGTGAGTCCACACAGTTAATCCAGAATTTTCTCACATTCTCTTGTAAATATGAACAATCGTCTCATTACAGTTCAGGAGTTTTGGTTAAAGGAGTAAAACCAAATGCTGGTAAAGAAAAATAAAATTCTACACTTCATAGTAATAAGTAGAGGTCATAAAAGTAGCAAAATGTTTTAATCATGCAATAAAAAATAGTTTACTTTTCTAAATAAATAAATAAATAAATAAATAGTTTTTAATTAAGGGGGTCACGGTGGCTTCGTGGTTAGCATGTTCGCCTCACACCTCCAGGGTTGGGGGTTTGATTCCCGCCTCCACCTTGTGTGTGTGGAGTTTGCATGTTCTCCCCGTGCCTCGGGGGTTTCCTCCGGGTACTCCGGTTTCCTCCCCGGTCCAAAGACATGCATGGTAGGTTGATTGGCATCTCTGGAAAATTGTCCCTAGTGTGTGAGTGCATGAGTGAATGAGAGTGTGTGTGTGCCCTGTGATGGGTTGGCACTCCGTCCAGGGTGTATCCTGCCTTGATGCCCGATGACGCCTGAGATAGGCACAGGCTCCCCGTGACCCGAGGTAGTTCGGATAAGTGGTAGACGATGAGTGAGTGAGTGAGTGAGAATCTCCAACTGGATTCCATTCTATTGTAAGTGTGTGCCCTGTGATGGGTTGGCACTCCGTCCAGGGTGTATCCTGCCTTGATCCCTGATGACGCCTGAGATAGGCACTGATATGAGCATTAATAAAGCACTTATGAGCACTTATTACTGATATGAGCATTAATAAAAAGATGATACTGAGGAATTGGAAAAGTTAAAGAAAAAAGAAAGAAAAGAAACAAACCGAAAACTCCTCCGTCATGCGAACGTCATAAAACCTCCGAATGTCACAAATCGCTTGCACTGGAGACTCCTTCCATAAATTCTCGTAGAGAAAACGTCACCGTACGAAACAGTACAAGTCGTTACTATAGAAACGACGACGTAAAGCTCAGTAGAGAATCTTTATGAAGGAAAAGAAGGAACTTTAAATCTATGGAATGGATATTAAAATAAACCAAACTTCATCCGAGCAACAAAGTATTTTTACTTCTGAAGACTTTCTTTGCTGCTGACAAACTAAAATAAATGAAAAGTCGCCCAAGTGCATAAATCTTCTCAGTAGTCCTCTAGCGCAATAAGACACAGTGTTACCTGCTAGTTTCCTTTCTCCTCTCATTATACACTTCTCCTTTTGATGACAATGTGTCTTTCGCTCCTTTTGCATTCACACAGTAAAAGGTTGATTAATCGTGTTTTTTCGGCGAAAAAGGAGGGGCCACGTGTAGAACTGAATCGGGCCATGCTCAATTCAAAGGCTTCTGTCGGAGAAGGAGATTATTTGTGTTTGCCGCCTCTTCACCACAAGGCTCCGGTACTTTTAAGTCCTGGCTGCAGTGAAAAGAGATGCCCCATCGTGGTGGAATTACAAGCAAATCGCACAACTAAAAAAGAAAAAAAGAAGGGAAAAAAAAAGCGAACCTCCATTTACAAGTCTGTCCTATGGTTACGAGATCAAAGCCGTATTAGATCTGGCTGCCTTTGAATCACGAGGAGTGGTTTAATTGAAAAGCACAAAGGAGAAGCAGAGTTTGCAGCAGCTTTCTAGATGCGTGAGTCTTTTTTCAAAAGTTCTTCTTTTACCATGGCCCGAGTCTGACAATCATCAGAGAGCCGCTCGGGCTGATCTGTATGCGAGCAGTGAGAGGAACGCTGGGGCTCCTCATGGCACCTCGGCACATCAAGGCCAGGTTCATTCCGTCCAAATCGCACCGAATCAAAGTTCTGAAACACTAAACGTTTTTCCATTCCGACGCTTCACGATGTGTCTCGCTTTATTTGATTCGCCACTCTGTACACACTCAGGTCCAAAAGTCTGGGCGAATTACTGAGAAGTGTTTGGATTTCGTTAATATTCAAAATCTCGGGGTTTCTCAGGTGATACTTATTATTCCACGCTAGATTTTAGATGAAGACAAATTATTTTTCTAGCCGGTTGAGAAAGACGTCATATTCTGTCACTTCTTTCCAAACCTATACCCCAGCGATGCTGAATGCTCAGATCTGATTGGTCAGGAGGTGTTTTTCCTATTCAAACTGTTTGAATACGTTATCGTTTCTATAGCAACAGATCAGTCAGAGTTTTTGAATGGAGATCTCGGTATGGCGACAAAGCTCTGATAACCACTAGGCTACCACGTCCTTGGAATGTAACATGAAATGGATAAAAAATTATTTTAATTACAGTGGAACTTCAGCATACAAACACATTCTCTTACAAATTTTCACCTTAACAATTGAAATTTAGCAAGTACAAACAAAGCGAACGCTGGCTAAGTTGCGCGTACGTCCGGGTGCCGATTAAAACTTGTTTGCATCGGTAGAAAGCAAGGCGAAGACAACAGAAGCATTGAAACAAATTGTACCTTTTTCCGAAAGGTATAACAGTGCTTTTATATACTGCTAATATTTATGGGTGGCTGGAACAATTAATCTGCATCTGCATTGTTATTATTATATAAAATTCATTTCCCAATACAAATTTTTGCCTCAAGAACTAATTCAATTGTCAGGACTCTGCTTGGACATTCTCTGCTGGAACATTAGGGGGCGCTCCGACAGGGTGTTCACTCACTCACTCACTCATTTTCTACCGCTTATCCGAACTACCTCGGGTCACAGGGAGCCTGTGCCTATCTCAGGCGTCATCGGGCATCAAGGCAGGATACACCCTGGACGGAGTGCCAACCCATCACAGGGCACACACACACACACTCTCATTCACTCACGCAATCACACACTACAGACAATTTTCCAGAGATGCCAATCAACCTACCATGCATGTCTTTGGACCGGGGAGGAAACCGGAGTACCCAGAGGAAACCCCCGAGGCACGGGGAGAACATGCAAACTCCACACACACAAGGTGGAGGTGGGAATCGAACCCCCAACCCTGGAGGTGTGAGGCGAACGTGCTAACCACTAAGCCACCGTGCTCCCCCCCCGACAGGGTGTTGTCGTTGTCTTTTTTGTAACATGTTTGTTTAGCAGTGTGGTATTTCTTGTTATTGTGATTTTCATTTTTTATTTATTTATTTATTTTTCATTTTGTTTTGTTAATAAATGGTGTTTTTGTTATCCCTGCATCTGGGCCTGGTTTTTGTCCTCGCCACTTGACATAAATCCTTAGGCTGAGGTTCCACTGTACTGAGAACTGTTAGCAGTTTGCTGTATGAGAGGATTAAAAGACTTTGTGATGGACTGAAACAAGAGAAGAATCACTTCATCACACCTCATGTCATCATTAATTATATTCTTAGAATGTTTTTAGCCAGTTTAGTTTCGATTGTGGGCGGAGTCTTCTATTTCCTCCTCATTCGATCCAACCAACTTCACATAACAGACCACCTTGGTTTTTTTTTCCTACTTGAACCTGAAATTTAGAATCAACTCAATGTGTCACTTTCTCCTGGAGTGAACTCGTCTCTCAGTGTGGAGATGTTTCTCCAGCGGCTTGATGGAGAACAGAGGAAGAATGTGTCCTGACTCGAACAGTCTGTCATCATCCAACGTTCAGGAAGCCACAGAAACTTCGATCCAGAGCCACAGACTGAAGAAACCAAGAGTCTGGTCCAATTTATGTGCCTTAATGGAACATCAGTCCTGATCTGAGGAACAGACTTTCTAGAATCTTCTTTCTCTTTGCGCCGTTCTTTAATAAGTTTTTCCTCTCATGCGTTTGTTCACGTCTTACAGAACTTTCTTTTCTTTTCTTTCTCATTTAGAATCGTTTTCTGCTTTTTTCTTTATTTTTTTTCTTCGCGCTCAAAACACAAAACACTTCACACATTGCTAACTAATTATTATTATAGTATATATAATTCAATATATCATTTTTTTTATACATTAATCATTTCCCATTTCAGCCAATCAGAGTGTAGCATGACCAAAAGAAAAGCTCCATCACTGAAGTACTGATGAAACAAAGACGTACTATTCTGCATTTTTTTTTTTTCAATTAGCCCAGTAATTAATAAGTTAAAAGGATAATAAAGATGTGATTACAGCAGCATTGATCCGCTACAGTTTGATCATTATATGGCTGTTAATAAGGACATACTGGAGAGTCTGGAGTTTGCCCTGATTGCACTTCAGTGTGGCTTATTGTGCTGAATTTGCAGAACATTATCAGCCAGTTTTTTTTTTTTGCTCTAAATGGGCTTTACAGTACAAACGTACGTTTGTACCAGCAGAGGGCGCTGGACTCTTTGTAACTCCAATCAGAAAAGGACTGCAGTCGTTTAGGTAATTATTATTATTTTTTCGGTGTATATTTTTGTTTTCACGTCAGAATCAGACTGTCCGTCTTTGCTGCCTTTTTAATTTTTTCTGCAGATGAAATTTATCAAAGTTAGTGCCGAGAGAAAAGAGAGAGAGAGAGAGAAAGAGAGAGAGAGAGAGAGAGAGAGAGAGAGAGAGACCTCATTCCTTTTGTTTTTCCTCCAGCATTTAGTGCACATTATGAATTATGCAAAATGCAAATTAAGTAGGTACATTTCATCAAGCTGTGGTTGTTTCCACTCCAATATTCTTCTCTCATGTGCCCAGTGTTGGTATAAAATATGGGAAGAAAATAAACACTTCATAAATGGACTTTAGCTCTATGAGACGTCGTAGGACAAACGATTGTTCGGTCTGAAGGTAAGAGTTAAGGTAAGATACTCTATTGTTAGTGTATAGAGTTAGACAGAATGTAGTGTGGTGACTGAACACACCGTGGCAACAACGACATTTAAACATAAAGATCTTCAAAAGAATCGACATATTTTTGTAAAAATATGATAAGTTATAAACAACAAGAGGACACTGAATTATAATCCACATCGTTATAGGAACTGTGTCGCTCCCAGCATCCACCAGCACTCGTGTGTTCACACTCACCAGACTTTTAATGACGTGTACCTGCTTCCCATGACGTATATTTGTTTTTCACTCTTTATTTACTTCCCGTTTCTGTTCCTCATTGCGTAAACAATCACGATTCCTTTCCTCCGTGGCGTCACTAAACTGTTTGATATTTTACACGGCTCGTGTTGTTTCCTGACGACCGACGCTGTGTATCTCTGACCTTTGCCTGTTTAGTGGACTGTGCTTTTGGTATAAATAGACAAACTAATTACAGACTTAACACGGAACAGGTGAACACAATCAGGTAACACACTGATGGCAGGACAGAGGCGGAGGCAGGTCTAGAACAAATAAATAAATAAAACGCTAAAAATAATCTGTTATTATGTTAATTAAATGGTTTAAATCTAGCTAAAAATGTTATGTTATATATATATATATATATATATATATATATATATATATATATATACGTATATATATGTATATATATACGTATATATATATATATATATATATATATATATATATATATATATATGCGTATATATATATATATATATGTAAAAGATTTTATTTGTTACCAGAATTGTCTTAAGGTCTTCATTTCTTATAGCAATTTAAGACTCATATTAAAGAAATTAAATTCATAAAATCTCAGTAATAAACAATTTGTACTACTAATAAACGAATGAATAAATAAATAAATAAACAAATAAATAAATAAATAAATTACAGAAAAAAAGATATGTGATTTGATTTTTATCTTTTTCTAGCTACATTTTAACCTCCTGAAAGGTCACGTTTAAGTCATTGTAGCTGTGAACAATCGTTCCCTCAGCAGTTTGTCAACTTACAGAATAACCACAAAGAGTAAACGTCTTGTCCTGAAGCTTTGAGAAAAATGACAGCTTTACCATATCAATGAACACACAATTAATAACTGTGGGTGTAAATGCAAGAGCACACGTCTCTGTGGATGAGCTGTTGCTATAGAAACAATAACATGAGACTTAGCGCTTTAAAATAAACTTTAGATCAGATTCAGACCTGACCAATCAGAATGGAGAAGCCATCAGCACTGTGGCATGATTATCACGATGGTTTGGACTTATTCTATTAAAACAGAAAGAGTTTTAGAGAAACTTAGGAAAAGTTCGTATCGTGTGCTGTTGTTATTCTGCTTCTTCCCTCATCATCACTCACCTGCCTACGTCACCTCGGGCACATCCGTCTAATTTGCTGTAATATCTCGAGTCGTGCCCTTTTCAAAACATGTTTTTTGTCCTCCCTGATTTTCTTTAATGTGATACGATAACACATTAGCAAGATAATAGATCGGTCATTTTACACTGAAGAGAAAAGGGCACACATTTTCATCTGAAGAGTGGCGATAATTAGCGACAGCTCTCAAGGTGAACTTTTTTAACCCCTCGCCATCACGTCTCCTTCAGAAGGCCGCTCGTTACAACTATTTGCACAATTCAATATAGCAAAATTATCCGTGATGGCGCTTTCACCCAATGATAAACGCCCAATCAATGAGTCCTTAACAAAAACCTCGGCAAAGCCACGCTAAGCGTGGACTCGAATCAGACCTCATTAGTCAGGAAGGACAACAAATGTTCAGTAGAGAGATGTTCGCTCGTACATTTCACCAAGACAAGAAATCCATGGTTCTCGTATTCGTTTCAGTTTCCAGCTTGATCGCTTTCTCCTGTGTTTTGTCCATCACTCACTCACAGCGTATAGAGCAAAGACGTATGGATTCCGCTGTATGGTTTACATTAACTTGATTAGACTAATTTTATTGTACATTTATTAATAAATAAATAAATACAAAAAAATCAGTATTGTGTTGGAGTGTTTAAAGGATGTGACAGGTCTAATCTGAGTGGACTGTATTTGAGGGTACTGCAAAGAAACAACAAATGAAAACACCAAACAAAAACACACCAAAAAAACCCCTGAAAATTAACCAAACAAAAACAAACCAAACAACAAAACGAAAAAAAAAAAAACAAACGGAAACCAACAAAACACACCAAACAAAAACAAAACAAACAAAAACTGAAAATAAACCAAACAAAAACCAACCAAACAACAAAACAAAAACCAACCAAACAACAAAACAAAAACGAAAACAAACCAAACGAAAACCAACAAAACAACAAATGAAAACACACCAAACAAACCAAATAGAAACCAACAAAACACACCAAACAAAAACAAAACAAACAAAAACTGAAAATAAACCAACCAAACAACAAAACGAAAACCAACCAAACAACAAAACAAAAACCAACCAAACAACAAAACAAAAACCAACCAAACAACAAAACGAAAACAAAACAAACGAAAACCAACAAAACAACAAATGAAAACACACCAAACAAAAACACACCAAACAAAAACACACCATACACAAACTACGACATATCAAACAACAAACAAAAGCAAACCAAACACAAATGAAAACAAACCAAGCATGAAAACAAAAACCTGCTTCTATGTGGATAGAACAAATAGGAAGTAAGTATAATATGTGTTAATACAGTAAACAATACAAGACGAAATGTTCTTAGAGGCAGCACAGAATTGTGGAATTTTGTGTCTATGGATTGAATTTGATGAGAATTCTTGTTAGAGGTGTGAGTTCAGACTGGAGACTGCATGTGTGTGTGTGTGTGTGTGTGTGTGTGTGTGTGTGTGTGTGCGTTTCTCCCAGGAGTCCATTGACATCGGTGATCGGTGGACAGAGATGGACATCGATCGCTTTTGGAAATGAGAAAGTAACAGCTGCTGCTTTTCATAAGCTCATGCGATGTATTTATCACACCGCTCGTATTTCACAGACACACTGACGTGTTTATTGTAAATACACTTCTGCACACAAGCATCGAACAAACACAAGGAGAGGTCACGTGACTCCTTTAAGCGAAATGGGAAGCAGATGCACGTGCGCCGGCTTTCCTCTGGAGGTCCACGCTTCAGATCACTGATTTTTGCAGACATACATTTCATGAAAATGTCTTTGTCTCAGTCATTTGTTCTTTAACATGATGTCAGGATGTCAACACAGACAAGGTAACAGCGCACAGTGTTAATGTATGGAGAGAAAACGAAATGCTAAGCAAGGCACAAAGCTCATGTCTGAAAGAGTTCATGCCTGAAATGCACCGAAAGAACATGGAATAAATAGACAAACTAATTACAGACTTAACACAGAACAGGTGAAAACAATCAGGTAACACACCAATGTCAGGACAGGTGCTTTATTTATTTATTTATTTATTTATTTATTTATTTATTTATTTATCTATGTATTTATGTTTGTATTTACTTGTTTGTTTGTTCATTTGTTTTTATTCAGTTTTATTTGTTTGATTACTGAACAATGTGTTAAGGCCTTCATGTGTTTAAAGCAATCCAACACTATTATTAAATAAATTAAATTAAATTAATACAATTTTACTTTGGGAAAAAAAATATACATACAACAACTAAAATAAATACATATAAATATTTTTTAAACAATATATTTTATTTATTTATTTACTTATTTATCTTATTGACTTAATTTTTTTAAAGATATAAACCTTTTGTTTGTTTGTTTGTTTGTTTGTTTTTTTGTTAGTTTTTGTTTTTAGTATCCTGCACCCGAATGTTGTCTTTTCCAGGAGAATATATTTAGACCTCTTAATCTTCGAACCCTTTAATACCCCATAAGGATTGTATAACACAGTGTGTGCAGCTCCTGCAGCGGTTTACGATTAGATCGTCGTATCGCGTCATAAACGAATCTCGCTGACGGATCTGTGACATCACCGGTCCCTCTCAGAAGTTTTGGCACTCTTTGTTAACATTCATCATCATAGTCGAAGGTCTGTTGTCCAGAACGAAGTCACTTTGAGAGTGTAAGGCACGAGACGTCGACCTTGGCCTGGTGTGAGGCCCATCTCAGATATCTGACTCGATAACTCCACATCGCTGGCTCATTACGGAAGCGGACTCCCGAGTCGAAGTGCACACGAGCGGCCAAGTGTGCTGACTGCACACATCACACGGGAGGCTCATTACATTATTCATCGGCATGGCTGAGGTTTAAGGTGGGTGTTCTTTACTTGTGTGGGAACACACACACACACACACACATCTCCCTCTGTATCTTTTACACTCACTGCTGCTTTATTGTCTGGATTTATGAACTTTGATAAATTCCCATCTCTGATTAGGTTAGATAAACATCCATCCTTTAATACGCCACGGTTACTATAGTAACAGCGCTCTAAGTGCATGTACTGACTATAACGTTTAATGTGCTGACGTTTTCCGTAAGGAGACGTTTATTTAACCTAGAGAGTCTAGAGAGTCACAGGTTAAGCTTTTTTATTACTTTCCCTGGCCTCAGAATCATTCCTGGATGATCCCAGAATCTGTGGGATCTGTTCACTCATTTTCTACCGTGTATCCAAACTTCTCGGGTCACGGGGAGCCTGTGCCTATCTCAGGTGTCATCGGGCATCAAGGCAGGATACACCCTGGACGGAGTGCCAACCCATCGCAGGGCACACACACACACACACACACACACACACACACACACACACACACACACACACACACACACACTCTCATTCACTCACGCACTAGGGACAATTTTCCAGAGATGCCAATCAACCTACCATACATGTCTTTGGACCGGGGGAGGAAACCGGAGTACCCGGAGGAAACCCCTGAGGCACGGGGAGAACATGCAAACTCCACACACACAAGGTGGAGGCGGGAATCGAACCCCCAACCCTGGAGGTGTGAGGTGAACGTGCTAACCACTAAGACACTGTGCCCCCAAGTTTTTTATTATATTTTTTTTTATTATTTTATTTAAAGTTCTGTCGTTTCTGTTTCTTAATTTTGAATCCTTTGCTAATATGTTAAATCTAGATATTTGTTTTATTAGAAGTTTACTTTAGTTCTTTGTGAGCTTTGAGTTCACTGTCCTGAGGAGCACTGAGCTAACTTTGGGCTGGCAGTGAGGGAAATCTCGGGGTGTCTACAATCCACATTAACTATGTCGGAATTTTAAAACGGCCACGAGGCTCCCAGCGGGAACAGATGGCACGGTAATTTAAATCCAGGTTTCAGGCGAGCCGACGGCTCAGGATGTCAACACAGAGCTATGGCCACATCTTTCCTCCTAAACACAAGCAACGGTGGACATATTGGACGTTACAGACACCCAGTAATTCCATCATGCTCGTAGAACGTTTATATATCCTACACTAACTGTCCTTATGCTTATCTAAAATGCTAATGGCTGGAGGCGCTTTTATACCTTCACCTCTATAAATATTGGCACCCTTTCAGAGAACTAAATAAACTTTACCTTCTTTGAAACGTTTTATTTTTTACCCAGACAACTACAGAAAAGCCTACTTAGCTTTTTAATAAGCAGAAATATCCTTAATATTTAATTTGATCTAAAAACAATATTGGAACTTAATATATTTGCGATAATAATTGTCAACATGAATAAATTTAGAACGAATTCTGTACCAAGAATGCTTGATGTACGACGAGTGTGGAATCCAAAACACATCCAGATCTATTTAAAAATGTAAATATTTAAAAAGTATAGATTTAATATATAGATTTTATGGTGTTCATTTTAGACATCAGATTTAAACTCTAATCTCTAACCTTGTTAGTCGTTATAGGTTGCGGCTTATCGCTGCTATTCTCTTTCGGGGTGCCAATATTTTTTAAATCAGTGATTTGCAAAAAAATAATTATTGCAATATACAGTAATAATTGATATATTCAAGAAGAATTCTGTACCAAGAACCAGTATAATTCATCAAGCCTGGTTGCCTCTGCCAAGAGGTTACAGTTTAGACCAGAGATTTATCCACAGAGCTTTTTCACTTTTCGTTCTTCTTCCATTTTTCTTTCTTTCCTTTTTGTGTTTTGTGTGTTTGATGCTTGATGAAGCTTAATGCGTTTGGTTATTAATTGAATTCATGGATAGTGGATAGTGATGTCAATTTCAGAAGTCAGATTTAAACTTAAACTTAAAGTACAAATATAAATCTATTTTTAACTTTCTTAGACTTTAAGGTGCAAGGGTGCCAATACTTTTAAAAGCACTGTTTTGCAAAGATAAATACGTTAATTAGTTAATTTTTGAGTAAAATGTAATTACATAATTAATTATTAATCAATTAATATCTCAAAATAAAATAATTCTATTTCGTTAAATATCATTCTATATTAAAATAATTTATTAAATAATTAATTTTCGAAAATATAATTAAATAATGTAACTATATTTAAGCCCAAATGTAAAGCCATAAAAAAAAAAAAAAAAACATAATTTTAAAAATAGAAAAAATAATTTTATATATTCATTTGTTTTCATTTATTAATTTAATTTCCTGTATTTAATCTAGTGTATATTACATTAGATCAGATACACATCTGCTACACAGCTGGTATATTTCCGGACGTTCGGCTGCCCAAGGTGTCGTGCCGAACGACCGGTCCCATCTACTTCAAGTCGGCGTCTGATCCGAACCCATTGAAATTCCTCAAGCGGCGCAACGAAATCAATAATCAGAAGTGTTAATCGATGCTATTTTAAATAAGCATCGACTGCAGCTGCAAGGTTAGCCACGTTTATTGGTTTACATTAAGCAAAGCACACAGACAGACATGTCGTGGCAGTTCGAGACCTTTTCCGTGCAAACTTTTCACTTTTACCTTAGTGTCTGTGTATGATTTCAGTCACAGATATCACATTACTCTCACTGTGCTTACCGGACTGAAGCACTTTCATCGTTCATTTTGCTTTTGATTTTTTCAACACGTGTGTGTGAAACCTCGCTTATCTTCTATGACTCGTTCGGTGATGCTCTGACGGCCTGGACGTCGTCAACGAGTGAATTTACCCTGAATTTATTGCGGCTGTATCTTTATGAGGAAATTTCAAGTGCCTTATTTACATACAGTGAAACGATCTCAATTTCAGTTTAAACACTTCTCTACTTCAGGATCTATACTGTAGATACACATGAACTTAAAAACATCTGACCATTCCAAATAACTTAACATGACTAACGTTAGCTAGCTGGCTAGTCATTTGCTGATGTTATATGCTTATAAACTTATAAGGGAATTTTGTATAAACGGTCAAACTCTTGGCCTAATAGCGACCTAACATTAGCTAGCTAGCTAAAATATAGTGCTGTAACCTCACAGCTCCCTGCTAGCTACCGGCTAAAACAATCATGTCTGGTCACTACACCATCGAAAGTAACTAGCTAACACCTACTAGGTTATCATTATTTCTAACTAAAGCAACTTACAAACTGGGTAATGAAGCAAATTCCACAATGAGAACAAATCACCTGACAATCACAGAACCATTAGTAACTTCTCCAGCATTTAGCTACATCCAGTTATCTTAACTATCGCTACCAAGCATTATTTATAGGGAAAAATCATTAGTGGATAATTGTGGGCAAATTCCACAATAAAAGTGAACAATATGAGTCTCCTAAATCTCTCTCTTCTGATTGGCTCATACAACATACAGAGACCGGGGCGTATTTCATAGTTACCGAAGTTGATAACGTATATGTTGTGGTAACTGACATATAAGTAGAAATTTCCTGTTAAATCTTACTCACATATAATTCTGACATTTAACACACTGTCTGTCTGTCTGTCTGTCTGTCTGTCTGTCAGAGTGTCGGCTCTCACCACCAAAGCTTTTAAACATGTCCCGAGCAGCAGCAGGTTCAGGTTCGGGTCACGACGAATGGCATCCTGCCAGCTTTAGATGAGCTTGGCACCTGAGACGTTTGGCTTTATGGAGAAATCCTGCTCACACTTCACACCTGAGTCCCCTCGGTGCTGGTTCGGCAGAAAACGACACCGTGAGGTGATGTCAGGATGCTATCAGTGAAACCGCACAGAACTGACATGTTAATTAAACTTCTAGCTCCTAACTACCAGCTTTATTCTCCTTCAGGACCGTTTTCATTTCAGAGAGCTGAGATGGATGAGTTGATGAGCATTTAATATTTTATCATATTATTTTCTACATGTTTGTGTTTTCACTTTAAATTTGAGCTTCATCATTTTCTTCGAACTACTGAATGCTGCAATAAATAAATAAATAAATAAAAAAATAAAAAAATAAATAAACAAATAAACGTGAATGAACATGAAATACAATAAACATTTAAGGATTAATGTTAATAATTAATTTAATACATTTAAATGTTTTTTTTCTTTCTTCTTTTTTTTAATAGCAGTTTTAGTTTCTTTTTTTCCTTATTTTTAATAGCACTTTAATTTTCTAAACTTTTCCCCTAATGTTTAATGGACGTTTATTATATCTACCGTTAAACCAGTTATTATATCGAGTCCAGAATTCAAAATATATCTTCACCCAGATATCATCAATATGAAGAGTATTAGACTGCATCATTGGGGGAAAGTAAATGAGAGTTAATATACAGGGATGATCTCTCTCTCTCTCTCTCTCTCTCTCTCTCTCTCTCTCTCTCTCTCTCTCTCTCGTTGTTATAACCCTGTCCGTTGCAGCCCTCCCCCTCTCCTCCCCGATCTTTTGGAGGCTATTAGAGGGGCGGCACCTCCCTCACTGCCAGCCTCATGTATTACCATTAGAAGACATCCTCACTGGGAACTCTGGCACGCTCCTCTGTGTGCTTGATTAATATTTTAGCAGCCGCAGGGAGGAAATGGCCTTCCTCGCTTCTAATCAGTTATGGACCGTGTGTGTGTGTGTGTGTGTGTGTGTGTAAAAGACTCCAATAGTTGGCTGGTGTTGAGGATTATAGATGGCCAGAGAATTATCTGCTCTCTTTCTCTCTCCCAGTGTTTTGGTTAAACATTGACGATTGATTAACGTGCTTCTGTTCGTGAACACGGCCTCGCTGACGGATATTTGTCTTTTTTTTGATTTTCTGCTTCATCCTTCATCATTTACGCAAATTCATGAAAGAATCAAATTAATATTACGAATCTATCTTGGATACAGTCAAAATTATTTATTGGCAAAAATCACCAAATAGATTTGTTTTAAGGAAGAAAAACCTCATTGTTTTATTCCTTGTATAACAAAGAAATTAATAAGCAATTATTATTTATTTATTTATTAAAAAAGGAGACATCATAAATGTTCTTATGTCCTAATATTTAATGTTGTGTTCCTGTTTTTTTTCACTTATGCTAAAGCAGCTATAAAATAATAATAAAACAACAACAACAACAACAACAACAACAATAATAATAACTTTTCTATCCTGAAGTTAAGTCTATAAAAAAGAAAAAGTCATCATGAGGCCACAAACTTATCACACACATGTTTTAACTTTAATAAGGGAAGAAACAACAAGCCAATAAACATCATGCGACTTTGTGTGTATTTGTGTGTTTTGTTTTGTTTTGTTTCCGTCCGAAACTCCTGTCATTGATTCTCAGCCACTCTTGGGAAAGCATCCGTTCTTTTTGTTGCTGGACTTAATGAAAGGTTCTTTTATCACTATTCTATCCCAGGTCAAAGGGGATCTATTGAGACAAATGAGTTATAAATGAATGATTAGCGATACGGTGAGAACTGAAACACAGGCATCACACTGCACTACATGCTGCATGTCTCTAAACTGAAAAGTTGATGAATAAGTGAAAATGGTAATATTTTAACAGCATTTAATACAACAGACTAATGAGAGCATTTTCTAATCTAATACTTAAAAGTGTTGCAAAAATATCGGCACCCCATATATGTTTATGGCATAACGTTAGGCAGATCTACTGTACAACTCTAACACTTTACAGAGATGATTGCTGGACCTTCAATGATTCAAGGTCTAGAAACTATTTGGAAGAATCTGTTCTTGGAAGAACCAAAGAAAATTAGCTCCCAAACTTCTCTAAGTGTCATTCGAAGCTACAGTTGAGGATTTTTTGATAAAAAAATAAAATACCCTGCACTGTAAGCTGTGTCTGTTGAGCCATAACATTTATGGCTTTTTCGAGGCTGATGGTTTTGTGAAGATAACCTCTTTTACACACACACACACACACACACACACACACACACACACACACACAAGGAAGGAAAGAACTTGATACGTTCTGCATGGTTCAAAATCTTTTCAGGCATCTCTCACCTTTATAAACATTACAGGAAGAAGATACTCAGTGCTGTTCTTCTTTCTAGGGAAGACTTCATTAAATATTAAAAGGTAACAGTGCCAATCATTTTCACACCAGAGATGTTCAGGGAAAAAAAAAAAACACACTATTTGTGTAAAATTGTTAGCACATGATTAGAGTCTTAAATTTAAACTGGCGCTCAATGCATGCTTCACTCTTTTCATAGGTTTGCTAATTAAAGGGTGCCAATAATTCTGGAGTCAACTGCACAGGGTAGTGTTTGATTAGCGAACCTTGAGGCGGGTGTTAATGGCGTTCCACTTCAGTGCAGTAACCTTGACAAATGATCATGAGAGCATGACAAACACACAGACCCCTGTTCTGTGTTGACTAACATATGAATAATTCTCACTGTTCTGTTCATTAATGTTCTCCCTGAGGGACAGGTGATGTTGGTGTAGTGAGATGTCTGGGTCAAGAAGACACGCTACACAGATTACATCACATCTAGTCAGAAAACATACACAGTGTGACCTGAACAATACACCACACACACACACATAAACACACACACACACACACACACACACACACAAACACACACACACACAAACACATAAACACACACACATAAACACACACACCCACAAACACATAAACACACACAGAAACACACACACACGCAAACACACACACACACACACACACACACACACACACACACACAAACACACACAAACACACACACACACCCACAAACACATAAACACACACAGAAACACACACACATAAACACATAATTAAACAGTTTTCACACATAAACACACAGACACATAAACAAATACTTTCTTACACATAAACACACACATACACACAAACACACCACAAACTGACACACAAACACACACTTCCATGCATATACACAGAGCTGAAGAGCTGAAACATCAGAGCTGAAACCTGGTGTCCATGCTGCCATATATATATATATATATATATATATATATATATATATATATATATATATATATATATATATATATATATACAGTCTTATATATATAAGACTGTGTAGCTGCCATGTTTTCAGTGATGTGTTGCACCTACGGTGGCATTACATTAGATCAGCTTTTCTCAACACAAAGGTCTTTTTTTAGTCTACTATGTCCTTAGTCTTACACAATCTGTATTTCTGTGATAAATCGATCAGGTTCAGGCCAGGTGTCTCTGTGGACATTATCCTTGGTTAAGATCCTTTTTAAGAAGGACTCCTTCATCCTCTCTCTCTCTCTCTCTCTCTCTCTCTCTCTCTCTCTCTCTCTCTCTCTCTCCCTCTCTGCAGGTGATCTAGCACAAACTGCCAGCTATTAATCAAAGCTTCCATTATTTACCCAGGGTTCATTTACCACTGCACGGAGAGGTACCTAGAGGGTCAATTAGAGAGAGTGGACCACATGTCTGCTGGATTCTCCCCACACACACCAGGGGGTCAATTACAACGTGTAATACCAGGACTCTCTCACGCAGTCACTCACATACCCCCTGTCAGGCTCAGGCTCGGTCTTCAGATTGGACCGTGCTCTACTTGACATGTATTGTTCACGTACTCATCTGTGCTTATGTGTAGCTCATGGTCTACACGAGACCCCCTAGAGACAGGGTTCGATTTTGAGGGCTGAAGAAACGCCATTCCTCATTTTTAAATCATTGACTAAAAACATTCCCTGCTGTAAAACTGCCATGTTTTATTTCCAGCCATTTCAGGTTTACGCCGATTTGCATTCTTTAGAAGGCAACTCAACATGTTACTTCACCTGTTCTGAAGGTGGACATTTCTGAGCTTTTATTTTTATCTGTTTAGCTGTACAATAAACAATATCTTCAAAACACTAAAACATAATCTGTGGACAATAAGCTATAGATATAAAATAGAGATCACAGGGGTCCAAGCACACTTTTTCAAGAATCCCACCAATTTTTGTAACTTACACAGAATGCTAGAGGCTCGCAAAAGTGACATAAGATTGAAGCATCATAAAATCCTGGCCAGTGGTTACCTTCCAAATGCCTGCTAAAAGCTGCAGTGATGATCCAAGCAGACGTTCCCCTTGGATGGACTTTATAAACTATTACTGCACTATTATTACAGCTTCAAATGGCACCTCACTTCCTGTTTTCTTTATGATCATATTTGGAGGACTGTCATGGATGAATGGATGTGTGAATGTTTTCTCTTGGTTCTCATGACTGCATGGCTTGCATTTTATTTTATTATTACTTTTTGCACACTATTTTTGTTCATTACGCAAAACAAGACAAATAAAAAAATATGTTTCCAGTCCCAAACTTATTGTCTGGGGAATGTTTGGGGAAAGACTTCCTGGCTAGTTGCCCAGTCTCTTCAGTTGCATTGTGTTGTGTTGTAATGCTTTAACTGTTCACTGCAACTAATTTCATGAACACACAACTTTATTTATTCTCCACTTTATTGAGCATTGTGTGCTGGTAATGTGACTAAAAAATGCATAACATCAAGGATTGGTTTCATTTGGTCATTTGGTATCATTTGGTCATTTGGTATCATTTGGTTTTTTGGTATCATTTGGTCATTTGGTATCATTTGGTCATTTGGTCATTTGGTATCATTTGGTTATTTGGTATCATTTGGTTTTTTGGTATCATTTGGTTATTTGGTTTCATTTGGTATCATTTGGTATCATTTGGTCATTTGGTTTCATTTGGTATCATTTGGTTATTTGGTATTATTTGGTCATTTGGTATCATTTGGTCATTTGGTATCATTTGGTATCATTTGGTTATTTGGTTTCATTTGGTCATTTGGTATCATTTGGTATCATTTGGTCATTTGGTTTCATTTGGTCATTTGGTATCATTTGGTCATTTGGTTTCATTTGGTCATTTGGTATAATCTGGTTATTTGGTATCATTTGGTTATTTGGTATCATTTGGTCATTTGGTATCATTTGGTTTCATTTGGTTATTTGGTTTCATTTGGTCATTTGGTATCACTTGGTCATTTGGTTTCATTTGGTCATTTGGTATCATTTGGCCATTTGGTATCACTTGGTCATTTGGTTTCATTTGGTCATTTGGTATCATTTGGTCATTTGGTATCACTGGATTAATTTTTTATAAGTTTAAGGAAGGAAGGATGCTATAAAAAAGAGAGAAATTAAAGCTGCCCTTCAGCTGAGTTTTTCTCTTTAGACTCATTTTGTAATCTCACCTTCAGAAACAGCAAAGCGCAGTGTGATTTGTTGACTGGGTTTAGATAATGACATCAGTAACTAGACTAACTAATTAGCTTTGTATGAGACTTTGCCTGTGTGTCAGGAACAAATTATCCTTCTTCTCTTTCTCCTTGTGAAATGTGTTTTAGGGCATTTTAATGACATTTAAGTGAGCGAAGCTCTTTTGTGAGCTAAAAAATGAGCCATTTGTTGATTAAACATTGAAAATTTTACAATTTGGCCTCAGTGAAGGGATTTAAACAAGTAAAACGCTGGCGTATGGTGTATCCAGTATCAGGAGGTCAATGTACTGTAATGCACAAGAAAGGCAGATTGTGATAGATTAGCAGAGAGAGAGAGATAGAGAGAGCGAGAGAGAGAGAGTAAAATAATCTGTCCCATAAAACGGAAATATCAAATGAGATAAAAGCTTCCATTGATTTGACTTTTTCATTTAAAGCTTTCTTTAGTAAAGTGGTCATTCAGTAAAGTACTGCATGTGTAGATGTGAAGCAGGCTGCTCGAGCCAGAAGGCTATTATAACCGGTCAGTAGTCTGTGCCTGTTAAAGAAATGGGACAGACAAGTAACAAATGGAAGGCACAATGTTACTCAGGCCATTATTAAAAAAAAAAAATTTAAAAAATGGAGCGTTGAATAAGGACCTTGTGTCTCAGCGCTTCTCTTTTTGATTTTTCATAAATGTGATGATTCATCATTTGGCGCGACTTCCCTGCTCTTAAGCTCCACTGGGTGGCAGGAACGCGGTGGGCCGAGCCAGAGGGGCCACAAAGTCCTCCATTGTGTTGATTACAGTAATGACAGATTGGTGGAGGTGGAAAAAGGGAAAAGTGCATGGAAAGATGGAGAGATTAAAGAATGTTAGAACGTTGCGTAAGCCTTAAAATGAAGTAAACCACTTGTGTTGTTCGTTATTGATGAATAAAAAACACTTTTAGAAGAACAAAAGGTCAAATCTAGAACTCTTAATGGTGCTTCATTTGTCCTGCTGAGGAAACACTGAGGAATCGTTCGATATAGAACTAATTGAAGAACAGAAAATAAAGAAAAAAATATACAAAAAAAAAACAAAAAAAAACATGCTTTAACTTTCACATGATTAAAGCGCTTATAATTGTTGATATGGTGAAGTTTTCTATAATGAGATGTTTATTTAGCAGATAAGGATGAAGTCTCTAGTGTCAGTGCAATAACCCTGTAACTGGACAGAGGACAAAGGATTTAACAATAAATCCTGAATAACAAACAAACAAACAAACAAACAAACAAACAATAAATAAATAAATAAATATTGTAGGTTATTTTATTTACTCCTAATGTTTTTTTTTAATTTATGACACAGACTTTCCAAATGCATTTCATAAAGTTTTTCCATTGTAAATATTTTTTTTTATCTATTTATATTTTTCTATTTTTTTTTTTGAATAATTCGTTTTTTTGTGACACACCAAAAGTCACTTTTTTTTCATTGCAACTATTTTTGTTCTACTTTAATTCTGTTTTTTTTCCCAACACAGTCAACTTTTATTCTATTTTGAATTATTCTAACTTTAACATATAGATTATTGTAGTGCAAGAAGCAAATGTTTCTCTCTGCTATAAGATCCCAAACATTACATGTAGTGACAAATTGATGTATGATGTTCATTATTAAGCAGAAATAGTTAGCTTAGCCTGTTACTGTTGTAGCAGAGGATTAAAACACTTTGTGCTGTTCTCAATCCTCATTCTGGTTTCTTTATTCAGGACAAATTCATCATGGCTCTGGCACACAGTGGTTTGTTGGATGGCCGGCGACGTTAGTGACCTCTGTCCATTCGCCTGTCTTTACTTTTCTCTTCAGGCATTTAGCAGGCAGGTGTAATAGCACTGTGGTTTTCTAGGGTCAGGGGATGGGGCAGGTTTTAAGAGGTTATTAGCTGCCTCTCGTGGTCTTAATGTGGTCTTAATGCCCAGACAGGTAATCTATTAGAAAACAGGAAGGTGTTATTTTCCAGGTTAGTGTGGAAATTAGAGAAGTAGTGGGGTATTGTGTTGGGGTTAGCAGCTATCACTGTCTGCACTGTCTGTACTGTGTGTACTGTCTGTACTGTCTGTACTGTCTACACTGTCTGTAGTTTCTGAACTGTCTGCATTGTCTGTACTGTCTGTACTGTCTGCACTATCTGTACTGTGTGTACTGTCTGTACTGTGTGTACTGTCTGTACTGTCTGCACTGTCTGTAGTTTCTGAACTGTCTGCATTGTCTGTACTGTCTGCACTGTCTGTACTTTTTGTAATTTATGAACTGTCTGCTCTGTCTGTACTCGATGGCTTTATTTTCCATAAATCCTTTTGCTGATGAACCTTCTCAAGACTAAAGATTCAAAGAGAAGGAACTTTCAGGTCATTAAGACGTCACTGATTAGAACTTCTCAGAACCTCCACGCCATTTCACATCTCTACGCTAACCTTTCTGCTCAGCGGACGTAATGAAGCCGTTCACAATGTCCTGCGTTCTCTCCATTGATATCTTATAGCCCGTTTCCCCTCGAGACCCTCGTGCCGAGATCAGAGAAGCAGTTCTCGCTCTCTGTGAACGAATCTGTGGTTTTTTAATATTCTTAATTTTGTTTTGTGAAACTCCCAGAAGGACAGGAAGTGTGCAGCGAGCTGCGCAGGGTCTTTGATATCGTAAACTAAGGGCATGTTGCCAGCGTGTTTGCCAGAGACGAAAGATGATGCGGTCCGGCGGAGGAACACGGCTCGGAATCAAACAAAATGAATAAATAATCACAGGCCGAGGAGGCGCGCATACTTGTGGTATGCATCCACAGAGGATTGATTTATCGGCCTCAGCGATTAATCTGGCCATGTACGGAGATGGTCTGGAGATGGGCTGCTTTCGGAAAAAAAATTCCCAGCAAAAACTTTACAATTCTTGTAGTCAAGAAAAATAAATGCATTGGTTGATTAAAAATGACTGATTAGAAATCATACAACTATAAACTATACATATATGTATAAACTATATACAATAAAAAAATGCTTAATCCAGGTGAAACGTAAAGCTTTAACGTTAGAAGTGACTCCTTTAATTAACATTAATTAAACCAGGATCTCACTCAAAACTTTGACGCCGACACATCACTGGTTGCTATGGCGATATGAACAAGTTGTTAAACATTTTTATTACGCGTCTACGGTTCAGAAGAAAATTGGCTCGGATAGACTTTTTTTTTTCTTTCTTTCTTTTATTCTTTCATTGGACAAATCGATTCTCACGAGGTTACGGTCTTAATGTTTATTTTTCTCCGCCACCACCATCTGTTTATACAGCAGGCGATATTAAAACGAAATTGTATTTCATCCCGTCTGAACAAAATGCAAACAGAAGAAATATATATTTTGATTTCCAGGTCAGACCGAACATCGTCATTTATTTATGAGTTATTTCTCTCTGTCTGTCTTTTTGCTGCTTTAGAAATATGGAAATGTGTGTGTGTGTGTGTGTGTGTGTGTGTGTGTGTGTGTGTGTGTGTGTGTGTGTGATATTGTTTATTATGCAGCTGAATGAAGGAACACTTCAAACTTATCTGCAGGAACAATTCAGGCTTCACCGTGACCGAACGACGCAGCAGCAGCTTTGTTGATATCTTTAGACACTTTGGTGCTAATTATTATTAGACATTTTGGGACGTTTGGCTCAGGGGGAAAAACAGGGAAAGAAAGATTTCGACTAAAGATCTTTCCTTAAACAAGCAATTAGAGATTTGTAGAAGAAATTACATTGAGATCACACTCTGATGGGAGGATGATGAAAAGACGCAGAGAACACATGGCTTTTTTATTAAGATAAATTTCATTCAGTTTATTTGTTTTGCGATTTTAAGAATTATTAATAATAATCATCTCAATGCAGCTTTACATAAGTATAGAAACAGATTAAAAATGTTCACTCACTCATCTTCTACCACTTATCCGAACTACCTCGGGTCACGGGGAGCCTGTGCCTATCTCAGGCATCATCGGGCATCAAGGCAGGATACACCCTGGACGGAGTGCCAACCCATCACAGGGCGCACACACACACACACACACACACACACACTCATTCACTCACACAATCACACACTACGGACAATTTTCCAGAGATGCCAATCAACCTACCATGCATGTCTTTGGACCGGGGGAGGAAACCGGAGTACCCGGAGGAAACCCCCGAGGCACAGGGAGAACATGCAAACTCCACACACACAAGGCGGAGGCGGGAATCGAACCCCCAACCCTGGAGGTGTGAGGCGAACGTGCTAACCACTAAGCCACCGTGCCCCCCAGAATAAAAATGTTAAAGTTTAAAATTACTATTTATCTATAATGTTTATCACTAGTGATCAAGCCTGAGGTGACGTTGGTGAGAAATAAAAGTCCCTGAGATGATATGAGGAAGAAACCTTGAGAGGAACCAGACACAGAAGTCATTTAAGTGACGCTGAACAGGAAATAATGTCAATGTAAATAATGTCATTTCTACAACAGTTTATAATCCAGTGGAATTGTGTGACCAGGAGCTCCTGTGGAACTAACACGTCAGAGTCATTACTGAGTTCATGAAACTCATTTCTTCCTGTTGAAGTCTTAAGATGTTCACTGATGAAGGCGATGATTATAAACTGTTATAAACACAGGAGAGTGTTGTTATGAATAATGTCCTTTCTGTATTCAAAGAAAAATGGTGTAATTATTTTCTAGGCTTCTGGACAACTGGTATTAGAACCACAAAATAGAAACAGAGCAAAAGAAGAAGAGGTTGAGAAGAAATGCAAAATGACATGATGGCTAAAAATTTTTGTTTTTTTCCTGTTTTAGTGTCCGTGTTAATGACTGAACGTCTTCCTCACGTCTCACTCCACAGTGAGTTAGATGGAAGCAGTTAATACAAAGCTCATATGAAAGTAGACACTCAGGACTTTAAGAATGTGTAGAGTTTCATCACTATTTCTGTTTTTTTCTACAACACTAGAGCTGATAGATTCATAGTAAAGATCAGAAATAAACATTCATCTTCTACCGCTTATCCGAACTACCTCGGGTCACGGGGAGCCTGTGCCTATCTCAGGTGTCATCGGGCATCAAGGCAGGATACACCCTGGACGGAGTGCCAACCCATCACAGGGCACACACACACACACACACTCTCATTCACTCACACAATCACACACTATGGACAATTTTCCAGAGATGCCAATCAACCTACCATGCATGTCTTTGGACCGGGGGAGGAAACCGGAGTACCCGGAGGAAACCCCCGAGGCACGGGGAGAACATGCAAACTCCACACACACAAGGCGGAGGCAGGAATCGAACCCCCGACCCTGGAGG